>NW_006239091.1:1290157-1292204 GCF_000226075.1 Solanum tuberosum | reverse complement strand
CATTTAGGACCCATTATGGCCATTATGAGTTCTTGGTGATGTCGTTTGGGCTGACTAATGCCCCTGCTGCCTTCATGGACTTGATGACACGTGTGTTCAGGCCATACCTTGATTTATTTGTCATCGTCTTCATTGATGACATACTGGTATACTCGCGGAGCCGGAGTGAGCATGAGCAACATTTGAGGATAGTACTCCAGACTTTGAGAGATCAGCAGTTGTATGACAAGTTCTTAAAGTGCCAGTTTTGGTTAGACTGTGTAGCGCTCTTGGGGCATGTTTTATCGAAGAAGGGCATTATGGTAGATCCGACGAAGATTGAGGCTATTCGTGATTGGTCTAGGCCCACCTCAGTTACTGAGTTTAAGAGCTTCGTCAGACAAGCAGGCTACTGCAGACGATTTTTGGAGGGTTTCTCTACCTTGGCAGCACCTCTGACCCAGTTGACTCATGTTGATGTTTCCTTTGTTTGGTCAGAGGGGTGTGAGGCGAGCTTTTTGAGGCTCAAGGAGTTATTGACCACCGCTCCTATATTTACTCTTCCAGTTGAGGGCGAGGGCTTCATGGTTTATTGTGATGCATCTAGCGTAGGTTTGGGTTGTGTATTGATGCAGCAAGGCCGGGTTATTGCTTATTCGTCTAGGCAGCTTAGGATTCATGAGCGCAACTACCCCACCCATGACTTGGAGTTGGTGGCGGTAGTTTTCGCACTAAAGATTTGGATGCACTACTTGTATGGAGTTCGATGTGAGATATATATCGAACAGAGGAGGTGATCTCTTTTATTCGTGCTAGGAGGCTAGTGGCTAGTGGATGCCTATCATATTTGGCCTATGTGCATGATGTGCGTAGGGAGGTTCCTCCGGTTCAGTCAGTTCCTGTCGTTCGTGAGTTCTTAGATATGTTTCCTACTGACCTTCCTGGCCTACCCCCGGAGCGTGATACTGATTTTCCAATGGAGCTTGAGCCAAATACTCAGCCTATTTTTATTCCTCCATATCGGATGGCTCCTGCAGAGCGTAAGGAGCTCAGTGTTCAGCTTCAGGATCTCTTGGGAAAGGGATTTATCTGACCTAGTGTATCATCTTGGGGTGCTCCCATTCTTTTTGTTAAGAAGAAGGACGATACGATGCGCATGTGCATTGACTATAGGCAGTTGAATGAGGTGATAGTGAAGAATCGATATCCTATGCCTAGGGTAGATGACCTATTAGACCATCTACAATGAGTTTCCGTGTTCTCTAAGATTGATTTGGGGTCCGATTACCACCAGTTGAGGATTAGGGCAGTGGGCATCCCTAAGACTGCATTTAGGACCCGTTATGGACATTATGAGTTCTTGGGGCATGTTGTATTGAAGGAGGGCATTATAGTGCCAGTTTTGGTTAGACTCTGTAGCGTTCTTGGGGCATGTTGTATTGATTGGGCTAGGCCCACCTCAGTTACTGAGTTTCGGAGCTTCGTCGGACTAGCAGGCCACTACAGACGATTTTTGGAGGGTTTCTGTACCTTGGCACCACCTCTGACCTGGTTGCCTCGTGTTGATGTTCCCTTTGTTTGGTCAGAGGAGTGTGAGGCGAGCTTTTTGAGGCTCAAGGAGTTATTGAGCACCGCTCCAATATTGACTCTTCCTGTTGAGGGCGAGGTTTCATGGTTTATTGTGATGCATCTGGCGTTGGTTTGGATTGTGTATTAATGCAGCAGGGCTGGGTTATTGTTTATGCGTCGAGGCAGCGTAAGATTCTTGAGCGCAACTACCCCACCCATGACTTAGAGTTAGCGGCGGTAGTTTTCGCACTAAAGATTTGGAGACACTACTTGAATGGAGTTTGATATGAGATCTATATCGAACACAGGAGTCTTCAGTATGGGTAGCCTAGCCTTCTTATCTTATATGTTGATGAGCGACCCTTGGCTATGGACATTCAATTCTTAGGCAATAGCATGGTTCGGTTGGATATCTCAGATCCTAGACGTGTTTTGGCCCATATGGGAGTTAGTCTTCCTTGGTTGATAGGATCTGTGGTTGTCAGTTTGAGGATGAGGC
>NW_006239091.1:1271486-1290057 GCF_000226075.1 Solanum tuberosum | reverse complement strand
GACTAAGTATGGATATGTCCCCTTTTTATAAAAAAACATCCCAACACTTAGAAAATAATTGAGGCGGGTGAACAGTGTTTTCGGCTACTGAAATTTGCATTTTCTGCCGGACAGGTTTTACGAAAATGGTCATAACTCCTTCATCCTAACGTTTCGATGCTGCGGCGATATGTTCCTGATGAGTCCCATGTGCTCCAGTATGATGCAGTCGAGTTGGATGATCGTTTGACATTTGTAGAGGAGCCAGTTGCCATTCTAGCCAGAGATGTGAGGAGATTGCGCTCGACAGCCATTCCTGTTGTTAAGGTTCGTTGGAGGCATCGTCCAGTCGAGGAGGCTACCTGGGAGACTGAGCAGGAGATGCGAGAGCAGTTTCCCAGCTTGTTTGAGCCCTCAAGTACTTCTTGATCCTTTCTTTTGCGGACGAAAGTCCTTTTTAATAGTGGATATTGTAATGATCCTCCAGGTCATTTCTGTGTCTTGCCTTCTGTGTGTCGTTTAGAGCATTCCTGTAGCGACCCCAAGTCATTTATGACTGGCTGGAACTGACAGTTCGGTCACCTGGTCGTTTGTTTAGTCTTGGTGCGAGTTTTTGTGTTTTGGAGCTTATGAACCTTGAACGATCATTTTCGATCAAAAGTTTAAGAAGCTGACATCGGAATCCAATTCTGCCGATTCCATCAGCTCCGAAAGGGTCATTTTAGGCCAGGAGCATGGTTGACATGACTCCAGAGGATTTCAGTGTGAGTCGGCGCGATCAGGCGTTTTACTTTAAGTTTAAGCCTAAGTTTGACTTTGGTCAACATTCTGAGTAAAGGCGCTCGTATAAGAATTCCGTCAGCGCGGTTAGTTCCGGAATGTTGAGTTTAGTCTGGATTGACCCTTATTTTGTGTCCCGAGTTTTTCGATATCTTTTCGAGCCCTTTTGTGGGTTTTGACTTAAAATGGCCTTTGGAAGTGGGACCCACTTTTTTATCGAGATGACCTCTGATGGAAATTTCGACTACGCCGTTGAGTCCGGAATATCAAATTTGGTATGGTTGCATATCTCGTTTGCATGTACGGAGTTCCGGAAAAAAATTGCAGCAAATCCGTTATTTAATGCAGAAAAACAACAAACTTTTCCAAACCTTCAAATTCTCATAACTCTCTCATCTTTTGTCCGAATTAGGTGATTCGAAGTGCCGGATCTTCGTATTTTCGATGAATTTTCTGTAGAATGTTCAGAAGTTGTTGGGTGCACGTAGTTCGAGGTAATTCATGATTTACCTGACTATTGTACCTCTTTTTTGAGCCTTTGTTTTTGGCATTCTTGTTTTGGTCATATATCTCTCATTTTAGCTCGGTTATGGGTGATTCAAAGTCCCACGTGTTAATAATCGTCGAGACTTCGTCTTAGAGTGTTCAAAGAGTGTTGGGCACCTTTCGATTATCATTTTTTCCGAATTTGGACTGCTGCTGCTTTTTTTCTTTTAGTTGATTAAAGTGTGGTTTCTTGCTTGTTGGTTTTTGCTATGTTTTGAGCCTCGAATTGTGTTCCATTTTGTAACATAAGTTTGGGGTGCTTTTAAGGGTCTCTTGACGGAGTCAAATTTGGACAGTTCGGTGCGTGTCCCACGATTCCCATTTTGACTCCAAATTTGACCTGTCTCCGTTTGTTGTGAATTTGGTGTCTAAACGATCGTACTAACGTTGTAAACCTATATTTGATAGAGTTACAGCGTCCAAAGGTCATTAGGGAAGGAAAAGCTCTGGCAAAGTTATTTGGAGTGCGCACGGTCAGCCTTAAGGTAGGCTACGACTTTCTTTCTTTTAGATTGAGCTTAACTGTGTAAGAACATGTCGATTGGAGTGAATTGGGGGTAGGTACCAGTTTACTACATTACTTTGATTAGATACTTCATGTTAGGATCGATTGGTCATATTTCGGGTATAGTATCATGTTAACCGGTTTAGTAGAGTTGCCTCCTTATGTGCTAAATGCTATTGTATGCTTGTATGCTATGTATCGTATGCCTTGTTCATCCTTAACCGTAAGCATGATGCCTTAGTCTAGGTTAGGCTAGCATTGACTTAGACTTATGACTCGTGTGGGCTGGATAGCCTTGACTTGCTGCCGACGGCGTTCGAATGACTTAGCTCCTTGTAGACGGGAATTGCAGACTTGAGTCTCATAGTTTGAGCCTTAGATTAGGCGTTATCTCTACTTGCTGCACTTCTGTATCTTCCCACTCTCATTCTACGGTTCCGACGCATTCTCGAAGGTTTGTTGCATCACTAGGGGCGTGCGATCTAATAGTATAGGCTTGGAGACTTTTCTGTTATGTCTTAGAGTGGACGGCGTTCCACGGTGGTTGTTGCTGGATTGAATCCTATTGGCGATACTATCACCCCCGGGGTCGTTCTTTCAAGCTGTGCTGGGAACGTATCGCTGGCTGGGTAGACTCGGTGATATCGGAGATCGCCCCCGGGCTCTCTTTCTAACTGGGCTGGGAGTGTGCTGCTGGCTGGGTGTCCCTGGGTCGCTCTTTCTAGCTGGGCTGGGAGCTGAATGCATGGTAGGATGACTCGCGATATCTACCTCACTCACGGGTCCCTCTTTCTAGCTGGGCTGGGATTGGACCGTTTAGTTGGGTGGCCCCTAGGGTCACTATTTATAGCTGGGCTCGGAGTGCACTGCTGGCTGGGTGGAGTCTGATGGATTATCTTAGTTACTTTGGACTGGGAGCCCGATTTTCTTTTTTCTGAGTAGACTTAGCTTTTCTGTGTACCTATCGGGCTTATGGGGTTTAGTTCAGGTTTTATTTGACCTTGCGCACGAGTGTACCTTTTAGGCATACGGGGGTCCAGGTAGGTTTAGTTTACCCTAGGCTTTGACCTCTCTGTGTCTAGATTCTATCCTTTCTAATTGTTTTTACCCTTTTTGCTCAGTCGGCCTCTGATGCCTACTTAGTACCTGCTGTATTGGTACTCATGCTACGCTCTACATCTATTTCGTGATGCAGGTCCCAGTACCAGTTACTAGCGGTGATTAGTTCCAGCCTTCTTTTCCAGCTGTGATTTGGAGACGAAAGCGAGCACTTGGCATTTGGGTTTGTTCTGTCTCCTTATTTTTTTTTCCGCTAATCTTGTTGCCTTTGAAACACGCTCTATTGTGGTCCACTTTTGGAACTTGTACTCTTTATTAGATAACTCTGTACTTGTTATTTCCAAGTTCTGGGAGGGATTTCTGTATATATTTATTTTAGGTTCTTTCCGCCTTGTTATTCTTGTTTAGATTATTGTTATCTTTAGTTTCTGCCCTTTCGCTCAGTGCTTGATGTTCTTGGTTACGGGTTCGCTTACCTATTGGTAGGGTATAGTAGGTGCCATCATTACTCGAGAAATCGGGTCGTGACAAGTTGGTATCAGAGCATCAGGTTCACCGGTCACACTTATACAGAGCTAACGTCTAGTAGAGTATTGCGGATCGGTGCGGAGACGTCCGTAACATTTTTTCGGGAGGCTACAGGATGTCTTTAGAAAGATTTCCTCTTTTGTTTCACTTCCGTACAACATGTGTCTTATTGGTTCCTTAAGATCTCACTTGTTTCACTCTTTCGCATGATGGCTCGCTCGCGAGGTGGCGTGGCCAGGGGTGATGCACCCAGGCCTGCAGACAGATCCCGAGCTTGAGGTAGACGCCGACGCCGAGGTCGAGAGAGGGCCGCAGCATCAGTCCAGGAGTGAGAGTAGGATCCAAAGCCAGTAGCAGACCCTTCAGCACTTGTACACCAGATCAGCCGGTGGGGTTGGGGCTAGCCTAGCCGTCACCCGGACTAGTTCTGACTCCAGATCTCCAGGCCGCTATTGCTCAGCTCTTAGGTGTGCTTGGGGGGATGCAGCATCCACCAGCACTAGTACTGCAGGATCAGCCTACAGTGAGGGCACCTCAGGTCCAGGTACCACCCGAGGAGGAACAACCATTGGCGGCGGACAGACCTATGCCTCTTGAGGACCAGAAGATACTTGGTGTGTTTCTCAGGTTGACACCATCTAGGTTCTCTGAGGTAGTGGGTAAGGATGCCTACGAGTTTCTTACTACTTGTCGTGAGAGGTTTCGCACTTTGGGCCTTGTAGGGTCTAGAGGGCCTGACTTCATTGCTTACCAGCTAGATGGGCCAGCTAGGCAGTGGTTGCGCACATTCATTCAGACCAGGACACTTGGATCTCCACTTGTATGATGGGATTAGTTTTTTGATGCCTTATTGGCCAAGTTCATCCCTCGTAGAGGCATAGACCGCCTCAGGGATCAGTTCTGCATGTTGGAGCAGGGCTCCATGTCAGTGGAAAGTACAAGATTAGGTTCCACGGTGCCAGTTTTGGTTAGACTCTGTAGCGTTCTTGGGGCATGTTGTATCGAAGGAGGGCATTATGGTAGATCCAGCGAAGATTGAGGCTATTCGTGATTGGGCTAGGCCCATCTCAGTTACTGAGTTTTGGAGCTTCGTTGGACTAGCAGGCTACTGCAGACAATTTTTGGAGGGTTTCTCTACCTTGGCAGCACCTCTGACCCGGTTGACTCGTGTCGATGTTCCATTTGTTTGGGTAGAGGAGTGTGAGGCGAGCTTTTTAAGGCTGAAGGAGTTATTGAGCACTGCTCCTATATTTACTCTTCCAGTTGAGGGTGAGGGCTTCATGGTTTATTGTGATACATCTGGCGTTGGTTTGGGTTGTGTATTGATGCAGCAGGGCCGGGTTATTGCTTATGCATCTAGGCAGCTTAGGATTCATGAGCGCAACTACCCCACCTATGACTTAGAGTTGGTGGCGGTAGTTTTCGGGAGGCACTACTTGTACGGAGTTCGTTGTGAGATCTCTATCGAACGCAAGAGTCTTCAGTACATCATGAGCCAGAGAGACGTTAATTCGAGGCAGGTCCGTTATAGGCATCGTCTAGTCGAGTAGGCTACCTGGGAGACCAAGCAGGAGACGCGGAAGCAGTTTCCCGGCTTGTTTGAGCCTTCAGGTACTTCTTGATCCTTTCTTTCGTGAACGAAAGTCCCCTTTAGTAGTTGATATTATAATGACCCTCCAAGTCATTTCTGTGTCTTGCCTTCTGTGTGTCATTTAGAGCATTTCTGTAGCGATCCCAAGTCATTTATGACTTATTGGGACTGACAGTTCAGTCACCTGGTCGTTTGTTTGGTCTTGGTGCGAGTTTTTGTGTTTTAGAGCTTATGAACATTAAACGATCATTTTCGATCAAAAGTTCAAGAAGATGACATCGGAATCCAATTTTGACGATTCCATCAGCTCCGGATGGGTCATTTTAGGCTAGTTGCATGGTCGACATGACTCCCGAGGATTTCAGTGTGAGTCGGCGCGATTAGGCGTTTTAACTTTAAGTTCAAGCCTAAGTTTGACTTTGGTCAAAATTCTGAGTAAAGCCACTCGTATGAGAATTACGTCAGCGTGGTTAGTTCCGGAATGTCGAGTTTGGTCTAGATTGACCTTTATTTTATGTCTCGAGGTGTTCGATATCTTTCCGAGATCTTTATGTGGGTTTTGACTTAAAATGGCCTGTGGAAGTGGGGCCCACTTTTTATCGAGATGACCTCTGATGGAAATTTCGACTACGCCGTTAAGTTCGAAATATCAAATTTGGTATGGTTGCATATCTCGTTTGTATCCACGGGGTTCCGAACGAGTTCGGAGCACCCCGTTGGAGTTTTTAGTTTTGGAAAAAATTTGCAGCAAATCTGCTATTTAATGCAGAAAAACACCAACCTTTTCCAAACCTTGAAATTCTCATAACTCTCTCATCTTTTGTCCGAATTAGGTGATTCGAAGTGCCGGATCTTCGTATTTTCGATGAATTTTCTGTAGAATGTTCAGAAGTTGTTGGGTGCGCGTAGTTCAAGGTAATTTCATGATTTACCTGACTATTGTACCTCTTTTTTGAGCCTTTGTTTTTGGCATTCTTGTTTTGGTCATATATCTCTCATTTTAGCTCGGTTATGGGTGATTCAAAGTCCCACGTGTTGATAATCGTCGAGACTTCGTCTTAGAGTGTTCAAAGAGTGTTGGGCACATTTCGATTATCATTTTTTCCGAATTTGGACTGCTGCTGCTTTCTTTTTTTTAGTTGATTAAAGTGTGGTTTCTTGCTTGTTGGTTTTTGCTATGTTTTGAGCCTCGAATTGTGTTCCATTTTGTAACATAAGTTTGGGGTGCTGTTTAGGGTCTCTTGACGGAGTCAAATTCGGACAGTTCGGTGTGGGTCCCATGATTCCCGTTTTGACTCCAAATTTGACCCGTGTCCGTTTGTTGTGACTTTGGTGTCTATTCGATCGTACTAACGTTGGGATCCTATATTTTGATAGAGTGACAGCGTTCAAAGGTCATTAGGGAAGGAAAAGCTTCGGTAAAGTGATTTGAGCGCGCACGGTCTGCCTTAAGTTAGGCTACGACTTCCTTTCTTTTAGATGGAACTTAACAGTGTAAGAACATGTCGATTGGAGTGAATTGGGGGTGGGTACCAGTTTACTACCTTACTTTGATTAGATACCTCATGTTAGGATCGATTGGCCATATTTTGGGTATAGTATCATGTTAACCGGTTTAGTAGAGTTGCATGCTTATGTTCTAAATGTTATTGTATGCTCGTATGCTATGTATCATATGCCTTGTTCATCCTTAACCGTAAGAATGATGTCCTTAGTCTAGGTTAGGCTAGCATTGACTTATACTTATGACCCGTGTGGGCTGGATAGCCTTGACTTGCTGCCGACGGCGTTCCGATGACTTAGCTCCTTGTAGACGGGAATAGCAGACTCGAGTCTCATAGTTTGAGCCTTAGATTAAGCGTTATCTCTAGTTGCTGCACTTCTGTACCTTGCCACTCTCATTCTACGGTTCCGACGCATTCTCGAAGGTTTGGTGCATCACTAGAAGCGTGGGATTGAGATAGTATAGGCTTGGAGCATTTTCTGTTATGTCTTAGAGTGGACGGCGTTCCACGGTGGTTGTTGCTGGATTGAATCCTATTGGCGATACTATCACCCCCGGGGTCGTTCTTTCAAGCTGTGCTGGGAAAGTATCGCTGGCTGGGTATACTCGGTGATATCAACGATCGCCCCCGGGCCTCTCTTTCTAGCTGGGCTGGGAGTGTGCTGCTGGCTGGGTGTCCCCGGGTCGCTCTTTCTAGCTGGGCTGGGAGCTGACTGCATGGTAGGATGACTCGCGATATCCAGTTACTTTGGGCTGGGCACCCGATTTTCTTCTTTCTCCGTAGACTTAGCTTTTCTGTGTACCTGTCGGGCTTATGGGGTTTAGTTCAGGTTTTATTTGATCTTGCGCACGAGTGTACCTTCTGGGCATATGGGGTCCAGTTAGGTTTAGTTTAGTTGTACTTAGTTTGTTTCTGGTATGCTCATGTTCTTTTTTTCGTATCCGCTTTGACCTCTCTGTGTCTAGATTCTATCCTTTCTAATTGTTTTTACCCATTTGTCTCAGTCGGCCTATGATGCCTACTGAGTACCTGTTGTGTTGGTACTCATGCTACGATCAGCATCTATTTCGTGATGCAGGTCCCGGTACCAGTTACCAGCGGTGATTAGTTCCAGCTTTCTTTTGCAGCTGTGATTCGGAGACGAGAGCGAGCACTTGGCATTTGGGTTCGTTCAGTCTCCTTCTTCTGTATTTTGCTAGTCTTGTTGCCTTTGAAACACTCTCTGTTGTGGTCCACTTTTGGGACTTGTACTCTTTATTAGATAGCTCTGTACTAGAGCCTTCCAGGTTTTGGGAGGGATTTCTGTATATATTTATTTTGGGTTGCTTCCGCCTTGTTATTCTTGTTCAGATTATTGTCATCATTAGTTTCAGCCCTTTCGCTCATTGCTTGATGTTCTGGGTTACGGTTTGGCTTACCTACTGGTTGGTAGGGTATAGTTGGTGCCATAATGACTCGAGAAATCGGGTCGTGACAAGTTGGTATCAGATCATCAGGTTCACCAGTCACACTTATACAGAGCTAATGTATAGTAGAGTCCTGCAGATCGGTGCGGAGACCTCCTTAGCTTTTTTTCGGGAGGCTACAGGATGTCCTTAGAAAGATTTCCTCTTTTGTTTCACTTTCGTGCAGCATGTATCTTATTGGTTCCTTAAGATCTCACTTGTTTCACTCTTTCGCAGGATGGCTCGGTCTCGAGGTGGCGCGGCCGGGGGTGTTGCACCCAGTCCTGCAGACAGAGCGCCAGCTTGTGGTAGACGCTACCCCGAGGTCGAGTGAGGGCCGCAGCATCAGTAAAGGAGGGAGAGGAGGATCCAGAGCTAGTAGCAGATCCTTCAGCACTTCGTATAACAGATCAGCCGGTGGGGCTGGGGCCAGCCTAGCCGTCACCCTGAGTAGTTCTGACTCAAGATCTCCAGGCCGCTATTGCTCAGCTCTTAGGTGTGCTTGGGGGGATGCAGCAGCCACCCGCCCCAGTTACACCAGCACTAGTACCGCAGGATCAGCCTACAGTGAGGGCACCTCAGGTCCAGGTACCACCGGAGGAGGTACAACCATTGTCTGCGGACAGACCTATGCCGCTTGAGGACCAGAATATGCTTGGTGTGTTTCTCAGGTTGACGCCACCGAGGTTCTCTGGGGCAGTGGGTGAGGATGCCCACGAGTTTCTTACTACTTGTCGTGAGAGGCTTCGCAGTTTCTGCCTAGTAGGGTCTAGAGGGGCTGACATCATTGCTTACCAGCTAGATGGGCCAGCCAGGCAGTGGTGGCACACATTCATTCAGAACAGGCCACTTGGATCTCCACCTGTATCATGGGATGAGTTTTTTGATGCCTTCTTGGCCAAGTTCATCCTACGTAGCGTCAGAGACCGCCTCAGGGATCAGTTCTGCAGGTTGGAGCAGGGCTCCATGTCGGTGGCAGAGTACGAGACTATGTTCCACGAGCTCTCCCATCATGCCGAGATGATATTACCTACAGATGAGGAGTGAGTTAGGTGATTTGTTCGTAGGTTGAGATCGCAGCTTCGGCTTGAGACCCAGTCCTTAGTTTCTGCGGGTCGATATTTTTTAGATATAGTTGACCATGCTAGTACTATGGAGCATCTTCGTCGCGAGGCCAGAGGGGGCAGTGAGAAGAGGGCTAGGCTTTAGGGCAGCTAGAGTGACTCTTGCCTAAGTCTAGAGATTATCATGACATAGGCGGACGACGGTTTAGAAAGGGTCAGTCTAGCGGACCTACAGAGTCCTCTCTTAAGGCATCAGATGGTGGTCGGAGTGAAACTAGTTCGAGTCAGGGCCGCGGGGTGTTACAACAGGTTCTTTAGGCCATGTGCGTGATGTGAGTAGGGAGGTTCCTTTCGTTAAGTCAGTTCCTGTTGTTCGTGACTTCTTAGATGTGTTTCCTACTGACCTACCTGGCCTACCCCCGGAGCGTGATACTGATTTTCCGATTGAGCTTGAGCCAGGTACTCAGCCTATTTCTCTTCCGCCAAATCGGATAGCTCTTGCAGAGATCAAGGAGCTCAGTGTTCAACTTTAGGATCTCTTGGGTAAGGGATTTATCAAACCTAGTGTATCATCTTCTGGTGCTCCTGTTCTTTTTGTTAAGAAGAAGGACGATACGATGCGCATGTGCATTGACTATATGTAGTTGAATAAAGTGACAGTGAAGAATCCATATCCTCTGCCTAGGATTGATGACCTATTTGACCAGCTACAAGGAGCTTCTGTGTTCTCTAAGATTGATTTGACGTCCGGTTACCACCAGTTGAGGATTAGGGCAGCCGACATCCCTAAGACTGCATTTAGGACCCGTTATGGACATTATGAGTTCTTGGTGATGTCATTTGGGTTGACTAATCCCCCAGCTGCCTTTATGAACTTGATGACGCACGTGTTCAGGCTTTATCTTGATTTCTTCGTTATAGTCTTTATTGATGACATTTTGATATACTCGCGGAGTAGGGGTGATCATGACCAACATTTGAGAGTTGTGCTCCACTCTTTGAGAGATCAGCATCTTTATAACTAGTTCTTAAAGTGCCAGTTTTGGTTAGACTCTGTAGTGTTCTTCGGGCATGTTGAGGCTATTCGTGATTGGGCTAGGCCCACCTAAGTTACTGAGTTTCAGAGCTTCATCGGACTAGCAAGCTACTGCAGACGATTTTTTGGAGGGTTTCTCTACCTTGGCAGCACCTCTGACCCGGTTGACTCGTGTTGATGTTCCCTTTATTTGGTCAGAGGGGTGTGAGGCGAGCTTTTTGAGGCTCAAGGAGATATTGACCACTGCTCCTATATTTACTCTTGCAGTTGAGGGCGAGGGCTTCATGGTTTATTGTGATGCATCTGGCGTTGGTTTGGGTTGTGTATTGATGCAGCAGGGCCGGGTTATTGCTTATTTGTCTAGGCAGCTTAAGATTCATGAGCGCAACTACCCCACCCATGACTTAGAATTGGTGGCGGTACTTTTCGCACTAAAGATTTGGAGGCACTTCTTGTATGGAGTTCGATGTGAGATATATATCGAACACAGGAGTCTTCAGTACATCATGAGCCAGAGGGACCTTAATTCGAGGATGCCCACGTGTTTCTTACTACTTGTCGTGAGAGGCTTCGCACTTTGGGCCTTGTAGGGTCTAGAGGGGCTGACTTCATTTCTTACCAGCTAGATGGACCAGCCAGGCAGTGCTGGCGCACATTTATTTAGACTAGGCCAGTTGGATCTCCACAAGTATCATGGGATGAGTTTTCTGATGCCTTCTTGGCCAAGTTTATCCCTCGTAGCGTCAGAGACCTTAATTCGAGGCAAGTCCGTTGAAGGCATCGTCCAGTCGAGGAGGCTACCTGGGAGACCGAGCAAGAGATGCGAGAGCAGTTTCCCGGCTTGTTTGAGCCTTCAGGTACTTCTTGATTCTTTCTTTCGCGGACGAAAGTCCTTTTTAGTAGTGGATATTGTAATGACCCTCCAGGTCATTTCTGTGTCTTGCCTTCTGTGTGTCGTTTAGAGTGTTCATGTAGCGACCCCAAGTCATTTATGACTTGCTGGGACTGACAGTTCGGTCACCTGTTCGTTTATTTGGTCTTGGTGTGAGTTTTTGAGTTTTGGAGCTTATGAACCTTGAACGATCATTTTCGATCAAAAGTTCAAGAGGATCACATCGGAATCCAATTATGACGATTCCATCAGCTCCAGAAGGGTCATTTTAGGCTGGTAGCCTGGTTGACATGACTCCCGAGGATTTAAGTGTTAGTCGGCGCGATTAGGCGTTTTAACTTTAAGTTTAAGCCTAAGTTTGAATTTGGTCAACATTTTGAGTAAACGCACTCATATGAGAATTCCGTCAGCGCGGTTAGTTCCGGAATGTCGAGTTTGGTCTAGATTGACCCTTATTTTGTGTCCTGAGGTTTTCGATATCTTTCCGAGCCCTTTTGTGGGTTTTGACTTAAAATGGTCTTTTGAAGTGGGACCCACTTTTTATCGAGATGACCACTGATGGAAATTTCGACTACGTCGTTGAGTCCGAAATATCAAATTTGGTATGGTTGCCTATCTCGTTTGCACGCACGGGGTTAGAACGAATCCGAGCACCCCGTCGAAGTTTTTAGTTTTGGAAAAAAATTGCAGCAACTCTGCTATTTAATGCAGAAAAACAGCAACCTTTTCCAAACCTTTAAACTCTCATAACTTTCTCATCTGTTGTCCGAATTAAGTTATTCGAAGTGCGAGAGCTTCATATTTTTGGTGACTTTGCTCTAGAGTGTTCAAAAGTTATTGGGTGCGCGTAGTTCGAGGTAATTTCGCAATTTACCTAACAGTTGTACCTCTTTTTCGAGCCTTTGTTTTTGGCACTCTTGTTTTGGTCATATCTCTCTCATTTTAGCTCGGTTTTCGGTGATTCAAAGTCCCACGTGTTGATAATTGTCGAGACTTCGTCGTAGAGTGTTCAAAGAGTGCTGGGTACCTTTCGATTCTGATTTATTCCAAGTTTGGACTGCTGCTGCTTTCTTTTTTTTTAGTTGATTAAAGTGTGGTTTCTTGCTTGTTGTTTTTTGCTATGTTTTGGGCCTTGAATTTTGTTCCATTTTGGAACATAAGTTTGGGGTGCTGTTTAGGGTCTCTTGACGGAGTCAAATTCGGACAATTCGATGAGGGTCCCACAATTCAAGTTTTGACTCCAAAATTTAACCGTCTCCGTTTGTTGTGACTTTGGTGTCTAAACGATCGTACTAACGTTGTGACCCTATATTTGATAGAGTGACAACGTTCAAAGGTCATTAGGGAAGGAAAAGCTCCGGTAAAATGATTTGGAGTGCGCACGGTCGGCTTAGAGGTAGGCTACGACTTCCTTTCTTTTAGATTGAGCTTAACTGTGTAAGGAACATGTCAATTGGAGTGAATTGCAGGTGGGTACCAATTTACTACCTTACTTTGATTAGATACCTCATGTTAGGATCGATTAGCCATATTTTGGGTATAGTATCATGTTAACCGGTTTAGTAGAGTTGCATGCTTATGTGCTAAATGTTATTGTATGCTTGTATGCTATGTATCCTATGCCTTCTTCATCGTTAACCATAAGAATGATGTCCTTAGTCTAGGTTAGGCTAGCATTGACTTAGACTTATGACCCGTGTGGGCTGGATAGCCTTGACTTACTGCCGACGGCGTTCGGATGACTTAGCTCCTTGTAGACGGGAATAGCAGACTTGAATCTCATAGTTTGAGCCTTAGATTAGGCGTTATCTCTACTGGCTGCACTTCTGTATCTTCCCCCTCTCATTCTACGGTTCTGATGCATTCTCGAAGGTTTGGTGCATCACTAGAGGCGTGGGATTGAGATAGTATAGGCTTGGAGCCCTTTCTGTGATGTCTTAGAGTGGTGGACGGCATTCCACGGTGGTTGTTGCTGGATTGAATCCTATTGGAGATACTATCACCCCCGGGGTCGTTCTTTCAAGCTGTGCTGGTAACGTATCGCTGGCTGGGTAGACTCGGTGATATCGGTGATCGCCCCCAGGCCTCCCTTTCTAGCTGGGCTGGGAGTGGACTGTTTGGTTGGGTGCCCCATAGGGTCACTCTTTCTAGCTGGGCTCAGAGTGCACTGCTGGCTGGGTGGAGTCTGATGGATTATCTTAGTTACTTTGGGCTGGGCGCCCGATTTTCTTCTTTCTCAGGAGTACTTAGCTTTTCTGTGTACCTGTCGGGCTTATGGGGTTTAGTTCAGGTTTTATTTGATCTTGCGCACGAGTGTACCTTCTGGGCATATGGGGTCCAGTTAGGTTTGGTTTAGTTGTACTTAGTTTGTTTCTGGTATGCTCATGTTCTTTTTTTCGTATCCGCTTTGACCTCTCTGTGTCTAGATTCTATCCTTTCTAATTGTTTTTACCCTTTTTGCTCAGTTGGCCTATGTTGCCTACTGAGTACCTGTAGTGTTGGTACTCATGCTACGCTCTACATCAATTTCGTGATGCAGGTCCCAGTACCAGTTACCAGCGGTGGTTAGTTCCAGCCCTCTTTTGCTGCTGTGATTCGGAGACGAGAGCGAGCACTTTGCATTTGGGTTTGTTCTGTCTCCTTCTTCTATTTTTTGCTAGTCTTGTTGCCTTTGAAATACGCTCTGTTGTGGTCCACTTTTGCGACTTGTACTCTTTATTAGATAGCTCTGTACTAATGCCTTCCAGGTTCTGGGAGGGATTTCTGTATATATTTATTTTGGGTTGCTTCCGCCTTGTTATTCTTGTTTAGATTATTGTTATCATTAGTTTCAGGCCTTTCCCTCATTGCTAGATGTTCTGGGTTACGGGTTGGCTTTCCAATTGGTTGGTAGGGTATTGTAGGTGCCATCATGACTCGAGAAATCGAGTAGTGAAAAGTTGGTATCAGATCATCAGGTTCACCGGTCACACTTATACAGAGCTAATGTCTAGTAGAGTCCGGCAGATCGGTGCGAAGACCTCCTTAACTTTTCTTCGGGAGGCTACATGATGTCCTTAGAAAGATTTCCTCTTTTGTTTCACTTTCCTGCAGCATGTGTCTTATTGGTTCCTTAAGATCTCACTTGTTTCACTCTTTCGCAGGATGGCTCGATCGCGAGGTGGCGCAGCCGGGGGTGACGCACCCAGGCCTTCAGACAGAGCCCCAGCTTGTGGTAAACGCCGACCCCGAGGTCGAGAGAGGGCCGCAGCATCAGTCCAGGAGGGAGAGGAGGATCCAGAGCCAGTAACAGACCCTTCAGCACTTCGTATAACAGATCAACCGGTGGGGCTGGGGCCAGCCTAGCCGTCACCCTGAGTAGTTCTGACTCCAGATCTCCAGGCCGCTATTGCTCAGCTCTTAGGTGTGCTTGGGGGGATGCAGCAGCCACCCGCCCCAGTTACACCAGCACTAGTACCGCAAGATCAGCCTACAGTGAGGGCACCTCAGGTCCAGGTACCACCCGAGGAGGTACAATCATTGGCTGCGGACAGACCTATGCCGCTTGAGGACCAGAAGATGGTTGGTGTATTTCTCATGTTGACACCACCGAGGTTCTCTGGGGCAGTGGGTGAGGATGCCCACGAGTTTCTTACTACTTGTCATAAGAGGCTTCGCAGTTTGGCCCTTGTAGGGTCTAGAGGGGCTGACTTCATTACTTACCAGCTAGATGGGCTAGCCAGGCAGTGGTGGCGCACATTCATTCAGAACAGGCCAGTTGGATCTCCACCTGTATCGTGGGATGAGTTTTTTGATGCCTTCTTGGCCAAGTTCATCCTTCGTAGCATCAGAGACCGCCTCAGGAATCAGTTCTGCAGGTTGGAGCAGGGCTCCATGTCGGTGGCAGAATACGAGACTATGTTCCACGAGCTCTCCCATCATGCCGAGATGATATTACCTACAGATGAGGAGTGAGTTAGGTGCTTTGTTCGTGGGTTGAGATTGCAGCTTCGGCTTGAGACCCAGTCCTTAGTTTTTGTGGGTCGATATTTTTTAGATATAGTTGACCATGCTAGTACTATCGAGCATCTTCGTCGCGAGGCCAGAGGGGGCAGCGAGAAGAGGGCTATGCATTAGGGCAGCTAGAGTGACTCTTGCCCAGGTCTAGAGATTATCATGACAGAGGCGGACGACGATTTCGACAGGGTCAGTCTAGCGGACCTATAGAGTCCTCTCTTCAGGCATCAGATGGTGGTCGGAGTGAAACTAGTTCGAGTCAGGACCGCGGGGTGTTTCAGCAGGTTCTTTAGGCCATGGTAGTCGTTCTTCTAGGAGTCACCCTCAACAAGATTGCTATGAGTGTGGAGAGATAGGTCATTGGGCCTGGGACTGCCCTCAGTATAGTCGGATTACTCCCGCTCCTCATGCAGCTCCCCCAGCTTTACCAGCACCTCCAATTAGAGGTCGTGGTCAGGGTCAGGACCGTAGAGGTGGTCAGCAGGGTATACGGGGTAGTCCCCAAGGAGGCAGGTCAGGTGGTAGGTTTGATGGTCAGGGCTGAGGCAGACATAGCCATTTCTATGCAGCTCCAGCGAGGGGGAAGGCTGAGGCATCAGACGATGTGATCACGGGTACTATTCTTTTATTCTAGCAGCCTGCCTTGGCGTTATTTGATCTAGGCTCTACTTTTTCGTATGTTTCTGTTTATTATGCCTTTCGATTGAGTGTGATGTCTGAGCATTTGGGTGCGCCATTGCGTGTGTCGACCCTCGTGGGTGAGTCTTTAGTAGTGGATCAGGTATTTCGATCTTGCTTAGTTACTATCCAGGGGAGTGACACCCGGGCTGACCTTATATTTCTTGACATGGTTATGGGGAGGGACTGGTTATCCCCTTATCACGCTATTTTAAAATGCTTTTCTAAGACCGTTACCTTCGCCATTCATGGTATCCCTCCGGTGGTGTGGCAGGGATCTCGTGGTAGCACACCAGTTGGGGTTATCTCTTTTATTTATGCTAGGAGGCTAGTGGCTAGTCGATGCCTATCATATTTGCCCTATGTGCATGATGTGAGTAGGGAGGTTCCTTTCGTTAAGTCAGTTCCTTTTGTTCGTGACTTCTTAGATGTGTTTCCTACTGACCTACCTGGCCTACCCCCGGAGCGTGATACTGATTTTCCAATTGAGCTTGAGCTAGGTACTCAGCCTATTTCTCTTCCGCCAAATCGGATGGCTCCTGCAGAGATCAAGGAGCTCGGTGTTCAACTTCAGGATCTCTTCGGTAAGGGATTTATCAGACCTAGTGTATCATCTTCGGGTGCTCCCGTTCTTTTTGTTAAGAAGAAGGACGATACGATGCGCATGTGCATTGACTATAGGCAGTTGAATAAGGTGACAGTGAAGAATCCATATCCTCTGCCTAGGATTGATGACCTATTTGACCAGCTACAAGGAGCTTCTGTGTTCTCTAAGATTGATTTGAGGTCCGGTTACCACCAGTTAAGGATTAGGGCAGCCGACATCCCTCAGACTGCATTTAGGACCCGTTATGGACATTATGAGTTCTTGGTGATGTCATCTGGGTTGACTAATCCCCCTGCTGCCTTTATGAACCTGATGACGTACGTGTTCAGGCTTTATCTTGATTTCTTCGTTATAGTCTTCATTGATGACATTTTGATATACTTGCGGAGTAGGGGTGATCATGACCAGCATTTGAGAGTTGTGCTCCAGACCTTGAGAGATCAGCGGCTTTATGACAAGTTCTCAAAGTGCCAGTTTTGGTTAGACTCTGTAGCGTTCTTGGGCATGTTGTATCGAAGGAGGGCATTATGGTAGATCTGACGAAGATTGAGGCTATTCGTGATTGGGCTAGGCCCACCTCAGTTACTGAGTTTCGGAGCTTCGTCGGACTAGCAGGATACTGCAGACGATTTTTTGGAGGGTTTCTCTACCTTGGCAGCACCTCTGACCCGGTTGACTCGTGTTGATGTTCCCTTTGTTTGGTCAGAGGGGTGTGAGGGGAGCTTTTTGAGACTCAAGGAGTTATTGACCACCGCTCCTATATTTACTCTTTCAAGTTGAGGGTGAGGGCTTCATGGTTTATTGTGATGCATCTGGCGTTGGTTTGGGTTTTGTATTGATGCAGCAGGGCTGGGTTATTGCTTATGCGTCTAAGCAGCTTAGGATTCATGAGCGGAACTACCCCACCCATGACTAAGAGTTGGCGGCGGTAGTTTTCGCACTAAAGATTTGGAGGCACTACTTGTATGGAGTTCGATGTGAGATCTATATCGAACACAGGAGTCTTCAGTACATCATGAGCCAGAGGGACCTTAATTCGAGGCAGGTCCATTGTAGGCATCGTCCAGTCGAGGAGCCTACCTGAGAGACCGAGTAGGAGATGCGAGAGCAGTTTCCCGGCTTGTTTGAGCCTTCAGGTACTTCTTGATCCTTTCTTTCACGGACGAAAGTCCTCTTTAGTAGTTGATATTATAATGACCCTCCAGGTCATTTCTATGTCTTGCCTTCTGTGTGTCGTTTAGAGCGTTCCTGTTGCGATCCCAAGTCATTTATGACTTGCTGGGACTGACAGTTCGGTCACCTGGTCGTTAGTTTGGTCTTGGTGCGAGTTTTTGTGTTTTGGAGCTTATGAACCTTGATCGATCATTTTTGATCAAAAGTTCAAGAAGATGACATCGGAATCCAATTTTGACGATTCCATCAGCTTCGGATGGGTCATTTTAGGCCAGTAGCATGGTCGACATGACTCCCGAGGATTTCAGTGGGAGTTGGCGCGATTAGGCGTTTTAACTTTAAGTTTAAGCCTAAGTTTGACTTTAGTCAACATTCTGAGTAAAGGCCCTCGTATGAGAATTCCGTCAGCGCGGTTAGTTTCGGAATGTCGAGTTTGGTCTAGATTGACCCTTATTTTGTGTCCCGAGGTGTTCGATATCTTTCCGAGCCCTTTTTTGTGGGTTTTTGACTTAAAATGGCCTTTGGAAATGGGACCCACTTTTTATCGAGATGACCTCTGATGGAAATATCTACGACGCCGTTAAGTCTGGAATATCAAATTTGGTATGGTTGTTGGAACGACCCAGAAAATGATAGAGTGAAAACTAGAGCCTCACATGTGAGTTTGGAGTCGAGAACTTAATGAAAATGATTATATTTGAACTTGACCCAAAAAGTTCGTAAAAATGTGCTTCGGAAGTTACTGGAAACTTGTTTAGCTGTATATAAAAAGATCCGTTTGTTTTTCGAAAATCCGACTTCATATTCTTGTTTAGGGGGTCAAATTGAGTGGGAGATGGGTCTAACCCAAATTTTAGAGCAACCATATCAAAATCCAAAATTTCCAAGTGAAGCATTTTTTGAGGATCTACTTTGGAGGGTCATATCTCCTAGCACACAAATTATTTGGGTGGCCAATAATATATCCATGGAAATCCCTTTGAGTTAGCTACCTAACGCACTTCATTTCATCTCATTCGGAGTTCAGACGAAGAAGTTATGCCCATTTTCGTAAAATCTGTTCGGCAGGAAAAGGCAATTTTCCAGTAGGCGTGGTTACTGTTCACCCGCCTCATTTTTTTTTTTTAAGTGTTGTACCATTCTTCCAAAAGACTTATATTATTTCCTAGATACCATTAGTTCAATTC
>NW_006239091.1:1265124-1270492 GCF_000226075.1 Solanum tuberosum | reverse complement strand
AATGAACCTTGGATCGGTAGGCTAATGGCACCCTTCCATTAATGATAGTAATGAACCTTGGAATCGGTAGGCCTATGGCACCTTTCCATGAAGGTTAATGATGAGACTTGAACCGGTAGGCCCATGGCACCCTTTCAAGAGGAGTTAATGAGCTTTCCTAAATGAACCTTGAAACGGTAGGCTTAAAGCACCCTTTCACGTGTTAATGAATGTAATTTGGAGTTGGTAGGCCAATGGCACCTCTCATATGTGATAATGTCAAGATAACGAACTATTCTATGGGAATGTTGGCTAAGCACCGAGTGGATTTGGTTAGATGGAAACTCCCCCAATAGTTAGGCATGAGTTTCAATGATCGTCTACCTTATCCCATAAACTATGTGCCCGCATAGGTAGCTAGTGGATCCATTAAGCTATATATACCGGTCTTCCTTAGGCAAGTAGACCACCTCTTTACGGTGTGGGGACTTATGACACCGGATTCCATGACAAGCTCTCATGGTCTATGTCGGGTTAATGCTTACTTCCCATCATGTGAGATTTCATTATGGTTTCTTGACAGGTTCTAGAAAGTGTAGGTAGTAGTATGGGATGCTACCTATACATTGCACGAGTAGGCTTGGAGAGGGT
Organism: Solanum tuberosum; assembly: GCF_000226075.1. Classification (NCBI taxonomy): domain Eukaryota; kingdom Viridiplantae; phylum Streptophyta; class Magnoliopsida; order Solanales; family Solanaceae; genus Solanum; species Solanum tuberosum. The sequence goes on along the minus strand of NW_006239091.1, from coordinate 1,269,862 downwards.
CATAGTGAGTTTCTCTAAATCCTAATGTATGTGATACAATTGTGGCCTAAATGAGGTTATTAAAGAATGTTGGCTCTCAAATGCTTAATATGAGATGCATGCTATACTTGGGTTATATTACGAGTTATTTTCCCTTGTCATGTCTTAATTAATGATATACCTCTTATGTATGAATATTGTGCAAAGGTGAAAGAAAGGAATGATAAGTTACCTTAAGTGACCTTAATGTGGTGCCTTAGTATGGATGGTGGTATGGGACGTCATCCATACATTGCACGAGGTATAGCATAAGGGTTTCTTGAGGTGAAGGTCCAAGGTAAAGGTTTTCATGTTGAAATTGTTTAAAGGTAATATTATGACTTACTTGATGTTTATGCTTGTGTTGTATGTCTTTTATGCAACTATTCATGGTACTTCAAAAAGTGGCATAATGCATGGTTTCTAACCAAAATGTCAGCATGTTTTGCATGGTCATCATACTTAGTACATTTTTGTGTACTAACCCATATTCTTCATATTTTTACTATAAGTGTAGGTTCCGGCAAGTGATCCCTCCTAGCTAGTTTGAAGTGTTGGATTGCTTTCCTCCAAGACTTGGTATGTCCTCATGGATTCGAGGATAAGACTTTTAAGTTCTTTTGTTCATGTAATAGACTTAATAGACTTCTTTTGATTGTAAAGGGCCGTGTCCCTACTTATGTTTTGTGACTGTGTCTAAGATGGCCATGTGAGACTTAGACTTCCGTTGTGTGTTTTTAAAGTTGTTTTAATGAAGTTTAAATGTGTGGATATAAATAAGTTTTTTTTTTATTCCGCACTATTTTCATTATTGAATGCAATGAATGACTATGTGGCTCGTATAAGACCCCTTCGGGGTCGAATACGCCATGTTACGACTAGGGGGTACTCTCGGGTCGTGACACCTTATCGCGCTATTTTGGATTGATTTTCTAAGACCGTTACCTTAGCCATTCATGGTATCCCTCCGGTGGTGTGGCAGGGATCTCGTGGTAGCACACCAGTTGGAGCTATCTCTTTTATTCGTGCTAGGAGGCTAGTGGCTAGTGGATGCTTATTTGGCCTATGTGCGTGAAGTGAGTAGGGAGGTTCCTCCGGTTCGTTACTTCTTAGATGTATTTCCTACTAACCTACCTGGACTACCCCTAGAGCGTGATACTAATTTTCTGTTTGAGCTTGAGCTAGGTACTTGGCTTATTTCTATTCCGCCATATCAGATGGCTCCTGCAAAGCTCAAGGAGCTCAGAGTTCAGCTTCAGGATCTCTTGGGTAAGGGATTTATCAGACCTAGTTTATCACCATGGGGTACTCCCGTTCTTTTTGTTAAGGAGAAGGACGGTACGATGTGCATGTGCATTGACTATACACAGTTGAATAAGGTGACAGTGAAGAATCGATATCCTCTGCCTAGGATTGATGACCTATTGACCAGCTAAAAGGAGCTTCAGTGTTCTCTAAGATTGATTTGAGGTCCGGTTACCACCAGTTTTGGATTAGGGCAGCGGACATCCCTAAGACTGCATTAAGGACCCGTTATGGCCATTATGAGTTCTTGGTGATGTCATTTGGGTTGACTAATACCCCTGCTGCCTTTATGGAATTAATGACGCGCGTGTTCAGGCCTTATCTTGATTCCTTCGTCATTGTTTTGATTAATGACATTTTGATAAACTCGCGGAGTAGGGGTGATCATGAGCAGCATTTGAGAGTTGTTCTCTAGACTTTGAGAGATCAGCGGCTTTATGCCAAGTTCTCAAAGTTCCAGTTTTGGTTAGACTGTGTATCGTTCTTCGGGCATGTTGTATCCAAGGAGGGCATTATGGTAGATCCGGCGAAGATTGAGGCTATTCGTGATTGGTCTAGTCCCACCTTAGTTACTGAGATTCGAAGCTTCGTCGGACTAGCAGGCTACTACAGATGATTTGTGGAGGGTTTCTCTACCTTGGCAGCACCTCTGACCTGGTTGACTCGTGTTGATGTTCCCTTTGTTTTTGTCATATGAGTGTGTGGCGAGCTTTTTGAGGCTTTGTTTTTAGCATTTTTGTTTTGGTCATATCTCTCTCATTTTAGCTCGGTTTTAGATGATTCAAAGTCCCACGTGTTAATAATTGTTGAGACTTCGTCGTAGAGTGTTCAAACAGTGTTGGGCACCTTTCAATTCTCCTTTATTGCGAGTTTGGATTGTTGCTGCTTTCTTTTTTTAGTTGATTAAAGTTTGGTTTCTTGCTTGTTGGTTTTTGCTACATTTTGAGCCTCGAATTGTGTTCCATTCTCGAACATAAGTTTGGGGTTGTTGTTTAGGGTCTCTTGACAGAGTCAAATTCGGATAGTTTGGTGCGGGTCCCACGATTCCCATTTTGACTCCAAATTTGACCCATCTCCGGTTGTTGTGATTTTGTGTCTAAACGATCGTAATAACGTTGTGATCCTATATTTGATATTGACAGCGTTCAAAGGTCATTAGGGAAGGAAAAGTTCTGGTAAAGTGATTTGGAGCGCGCACGGTCGGCCTTAAGGTATGCTACGACTTCCTTTCTTTTAGATTGAGCTTAATTGTGTAAGAACATGTCGATTGGAGTGAATTGGGGGTGGGTACCAGTTCACTACCTTACTTTGATTAGATACCTCATGTTAGGATCGATTTAGGTTAGGCTAGCATTGCCTTAGACTTATGACCCGTGTGGGTTGGATAGCCTAGACTTGCTGCCGACGTCGTTGGGATGACTTAGGTCCTTGTAAACTGGAATAGCAGACTTGAGTCTGATACTTTGAGCCTTATATTAGGCGTTATCGCTACTTGCTGCAGTTCTGATTCTTCCCCCTTTCATTCTGCGGTTCTGACATATTCTTGAAGGTTTGGTGCATCACTAAAGGCGTAGGATTGAGATAGTATAGGCTTGGAGCCTTTTCTGTGATGTCTTAGAGTGGATGGCGTTCAACGGTGGTTGTTGTTGGATTGAATCCTATTGGATTTCTGGGGAGGGATTTCTGTATATATTTATTTTGGGTTGTTTCCGCCTTGTTATTCTTGTTTAGATTATTGTTATCGTTAGTTTTTGTCCTCTCGCTCATTGCTTGATGTTCTGGGATACGGGTTGGCTTACCTTTTGGTAGGGTAAGTAGGTGCCATCATGACTCGAGAAATCGGGTCGTGAGAAGTTGGTATCAGAGCCCCATGTTCACCGGTCTCACTTGTACAGAGCTAACGTCTATTAGAGTCCTACGGATTGGTGCGGAGACGTCCGTAACTTTTCTTTGGGAGACTACAGGATTTCCTTAGAAAGATTTTGTCTTTTGTTTCACTTTCGTGCAATATATGTCTTATTGGTTCCTTATAATCTCACTTGTTCACTCTTTCGCAGGATGGTTCGCACGCGAGGTAGCACAGCAAGGGGTGATGCACCTATGCCTGCAAACAGAGCCCCAACTTGGGGTAGACGCCGACCCCGAGGTCGAGAGTGGGTCGCAACATTAGTCTAGGAGAGAGAGGAGTATCCAGAGCCAGTAGTAGACCCTTCAGCACTTCGTATACCACATCAGTCGGTGGGGCCGGGGCTAGCCCAGCCATCACCCAGACTAGTTCTGCCCCCAGCTCTTAGGTGTGCTTGGGGGGATGCAGAAGCCACCCGCCTTAGTTACACCAGCACTAGTACCGCATGATCAGCCTACAGTGAGGGCACCTCAGGTCCAAGTAGCACCCGAGGGAGTACTGCCCTTGGCAGCGGACATACATATGCCCATTGAAGACCAGAAGATGCTTGGTGTGTTTCTCAGGTTGACACCACCAAGGTTTTCTGGGGCAGTGGGTGAGGATTCCCACAATTTCTTACTACTTGTCGTGAGAGGCTTCGCACTTTGGGCCTTGTCGAGTCTAGAGGGGCTGACTTCATTGCTTACCAGCTAGATGGGCCAGGCAGGCAGTGCTGGCGCACATACATGCAGACCAGGCTAGTTGGTTCTCCACCAATATTATGGGATGAGGTTTTTTAGGCCTTCTTGGCCAAGTTTATCCCTCGTAGCATCAGAGACCGCCTCAAGGACCAGTTCTGCATGTTGGAGAAGGGTTCCATGTCGGTGGCAGAGTACTAGACTAGGTTCAACGAGCTCTCCTGTCATTCCGAGATGATATTACCAACAGAGGAGGAGCGAGTTAGGTGCTTTGTTCATGGATTGAGATTGTAGCTTCGGCTTGAGACCCAGTCCTTATTTTCTGCGGGTCTATCTTTTTTTGACATAGTTGACCATACCAGTATTATGGAGCATCTTCATCGCGAGGCCCAAGGGGGAAGCGAGAAGAGAGCTAGGCATGAGGCCAGCTACAGTGACTCCCGCCCCAGGTCTAGAGAGTATTATGACAGAGCCGGACGACGATTTCGACATGGTTTGTCTTGCAGACCTACACAAGCCTCTTTTCAGGCATCAGATGGTGGTCGGAGTGAGGCTAGTTTGAGTCAGGGACACGAGGTGTTTCAGTCGGGTTCTTCAGGCCATGGTAGTCGTTGTTATGGGAGTCGACCTTGAGAGGGTTACTATGAGTTTGGTCAGATGAGTCATTGGGCCAGGGACTGCCCTCAGGATAGTCGGATTGCTCCCGCTCCTCATACAGCTCCCCCAGCTTTACCAGCACCTCCAGTTAGAGGCCGTGGTCAGGGTCAGGACCGTAGAGGTGGTCAGCAGGGTATACGGGGTGGTCCCCGAGGAGGCAGGTCAGGTGGTAGAT
>NW_006239091.1:1262708-1265109 GCF_000226075.1 Solanum tuberosum | reverse complement strand
GTCAGGTGGTAGGTTTGATGGTCAGGGCAGAGGCAGACATAGCCATTTCTATGCTGCTCCAGCGAGGGCGGAGGCTGAGGCATCAGACGATGTGATCAGAGGTATGATTCTTTTATGCCAGCAGCCTACCTTGGCTTTATTTGATCCAGGCTCTACTTTTTCATATGTTTCTGTTTACTGTGCCTCTCGATTGAGTATGATGTCCGAGCCTTTGGTAGCGCCGTTGCGTGTGTCGACCCCGTGGGTGAGTCTTTAGTAGTGGATCAGGTATTTCGATCTTGCTTAATTACTATCCAAGGGCAAGGCACCCGGATTGATCTTATATTGCTTGACATGGTTGATTTCGATATGATTCTGTGCATGGACTGGTTATCCCCTTATCGCGCTATTTTAGATTGCTTTTCTAAGATCGTTACCTTAGCCATTCATGGTATCCCACCGGTGGTGTGGCAGGGTTCTCGTGGTAGCACACCAATTGGGGTTATCTCTTTTATTCGTGCTAGGAGGCTAGTGGCTAGTGGATGCTTACCATATTTGGCCTATGTGCGTGATGTAAGTAGGGAGTTTCCTCCGGTTGAGTCAGTTCCTGTTGTTCGTGACTTCTTAGTTGTATTTCATACTGACCTACCTGGCCTACCCCCTGAGCGTGATACTGATTTTCCGATTGAGCTTGAGCCAGGTACTCACCCTATTTCTATTCCACCATATCGGATGGCTCCTACAGAGCTCAAGGAGCTCAGAGTTCAGCTTCAGAATCTCTTGGGTAAGGGATTTATCTTACATAGTGTATCACATTGGGGTGCTCCCGTTCTTTTCGTTAAGAAGAAAGACGGTACAATGCGCATGTGCATTGACTATAGGCAGGTTAATAAGATGACAGTGAAGAATCGATATCCTCTGCCTAGGATTGATGACCTATTTGACCAGCTACAAGGAGCTTCAGTGTTCTCTAAGATTGATTTGAGGTCCGATTACCACCAGTTGAGGATTAGGGCAGTGGACATCCCTAAAACTGCATTTCGGACCCGTTATGGCAATTATGAGTTCTTGGTGATGTCATTTGGGTTGACTTATTCCCCTGCTGCCTTTAGGGACTTGTTGACGTGCATGTTCAGGCCTTATCTTGATTCCTTCGTCATAGTCTTCATTGATGACATTTTGATATACTCGCGGAGTAGGGGTGATCATGAGCAGCATTTGAGAGTTGTGCTCCAGACTTTGATAGATCAACGACTTTATGACAAGTTCTCAAAGTTCCATTTTTGGTTAGACTCTGTAGCGTTCTTGGGGAATGTTGTTTCCAAGGAGGGCATTATGGTAGATCCGGCAAAGATTTAGACTATTCGTGATTGGGCTAGGTCCACCTCAATTACTGAGATTCGGTGCTTCTTCAGACTAGCAGGCTACTACAGACGATTTGTGGAGGGTCTCTCTACCTTGGCAGCACCTCTGACCTGGTTGTCTCGTGTTGATGTTCCCTTTGTTTGGTCAGAGGAGTGTGAGGCAAGCTTTTGAGGCTCAAGGAGTTATTGACCACCGCTCCTATATTGACTTTTCCGGTTGAGGGCGAGGGGCTTCTACGATTTATTGTGACGCATCCGGTGTTGGTTTGGGTTGTGTATTGATGCAGCAGGGCCGGGTTATTGGTTATGCGTCGAGGTAGCTTAAGATTCATGAGCGCAACTACCCCACCCATGACTTAAAGTTGGCGGCAGTGGTTTTCGCACTTAATATTTGGAGGCACTACTTGTATGGATTTCAATGTGAGATCTATACCGATCACAGGAGTCTTCAGTACATCATGATCTAGAGGGATCTTAATTGTAGGCAGCGTCATTGGACTGAGCTCCTGAAGGACTATGAGCTCTCTATTCTCTATCATTCGGGCAAGGCGAATGTGGTAGCAGACGCCTTGAGCCGAAAGACGGTGAGTATGGGTAGCCTAGCCCTCTTATCTATTGAGGAGTGACCCTTGGCTATGGACAATCAGTTCTTAGCCAGTAGCATTGTTCAGTTGGACATCTCAGATCCTAGACGTGTCTTGGCCCATATGGGAGTTCAGTCTTCCTTGCTTGATAGGATCCGTGGTTATCAGTTTCAGGATGAGGCCTTGGTGGCCCTTAGAGATTGAGTGTTAGCGGGTGATGGTGGTCAAGCTACCTTAGATCTTGATGAAGTGTTGAGATTCGCCGGCTGCATCTTAGTTTCGAAAGTTGGAGATTTGATCCAGTTGATACATTCTGAGGGCCATGAGTCTCGATACTCTATCCATCCGGGCACAACGAAGATGTATTGTGATTTGAGGCAGCATTACTGGTGGAGTGGCATGAGGAGAGATATTGCTGACTTTGTTTCCCGTTGCTTGTGCTGCCAGCAGGTAAAGGCTGAGCATTTGAGGCCT
>NW_006239091.1:1256079-1262545 GCF_000226075.1 Solanum tuberosum | reverse complement strand
ATTGACCAAGTCAGCACATTTCCTTCTTGTTCAGTCTTCATTTAAAGCCGAGAGGTTGGCTCGTATCTACATTCGGGAGGTCGTTCGACTTCATGGGGTGCCAGTTTCTATTATATCAGATCGGGGATCTCAGTTCACGTCTAGCTTTTGGAGGACCTGTCAGGATGAGTTGGGCACTCGAGTTAACCTTAGAACAACTTTCCACCCGCAGATGGATGGCCAGTCGGAGCATACTATTCAGGTCCTTAAGGATATGTTGCGGGCATGTGTTATGGATTTTGGACGTTAGTGGGACCAATTCTTACCTTTGGCGGAGTTTGCGTACAACAACAGCTACCACTCTAGTATTCAGATGGCCCCATTTGAGGCATTATATGGTAGGCATTGTCGCTCTCCAGTTGGTTGGTTTGAGTCTACAGAACCTAGGCCGCATGGTACATATTTGCTTCAGGAGTCCCTGGATCAGGTGAGGGTGATTCAGGATAGGCTCAGGACGGCTCAGAGTAGGCACCAGAGTTATGCGGATCAGAGGCATCGACCTTTGAGATTCTCTGTTGGTGACCGGGTATTCCTCCGTGTGTCGCCCATGAAGGGCGTGATGAGGTTTGGGAGGCGGGGCAAGCTTAGCCCCAGATACATTGGGCCATTTGAGATACTCCGGACAGTTGGAGAGGTTGCTTATGAGTTGGCCCAGCCTCCAGCATTTTCGGCCATCCACCCAGTGTTTCATGTTTCGATGCTGCGGCGATATGTTCCTGATGAGTCCCATGTGCTCCAGTATGATGCAGTAGAGTTGAATGATCGTTTGACATTTGTAGAGGAGCCAATTGCCATTCTAGCCAGTGATGTGAGGAGATTGTGCTCAAGAGCCATTCCTGTTGTTAAGGTCCGTTGGAGGAATCATCCAGTCGAGAAAGATACCTGGGAGACCCAGCAGGAGATGCGAGAGTAGTTTCCCGGCTTGTTTGAGCCTTCAGGTACTTCTTGATCATTTCTTTCGCGGACGAAAGTCCTTTTTAGTAATGGATATTGTAATGACCCTCCAGGTCATTTCTGTGTCTTGCCTTCTGTGTGTCATTTAGAGCGTTCCTGTAGCGACCCAAGTCATTTATGACTTGCTAGGACTGATAGTTCGGTCACCCGTTCGTTTGTTTGGTCTTGGTGCGAGTTTTTGTGTTTTGGAGCTTATGAACCTTGAACGATCATTTTCGATCAAAAGTTCAAGAAGATGACATCAGAATCAAATTCTGATGATTCTATCAACTCTGGAAGGGTCATTTTAGGCTAGTAGCATGGTCGACATGACTCCCGAGGTTTTCAGTGTGAGTCGGCGCGATTAGGCATTTTAACTTTAGGTTTAAGCCTAAGTTTGACTTTGGTCAACATTCTGAGTAAACGCGCTCGGATTAGAATTCCTTCAACGTGGTTAGTTCAAGAATGTCGAGTTTGGTCTAGAATGACCCTTATTTTGTGTCACGAGATTTTCGATATCTTTCCGAGTCCTTTTGTGGGTTTTGACTTAAAATGGCTTTTGGAAGTGGGACCCACTTTTTATTGAGATGACCTATGTTGAAAATTTTGACTACGCCGTTGAGTCCAGAATATCGAAATTGGTATGGTTGAATATTTCGGTTGCGTGCACGGGGTTCTCTACCTTGGCAGCGCCACTGACCCGGTTGACTCGTGTTGATGTTCCCTTTGTTTGGTCAGACGAGTGTGAGGCGAGCTTTTTGATGCTTTTTTTTGGCATTCTTGTTTTGGTCATATCTCTCTCAGCTTAGCTCGGTTTTAAGTGATTCAAAGTCCCTTGTGTTGATAATTGTCGAGACTTCGTCGTAGACTATTCAAGGAGTGCTGGGAACCTTCAGATTCTCGTTTATTCCGAGTTTGGACTGCTGTTGCTTTCTTTTTTTAGTTGATTAAAGTTTGGTTTCTTGCTTGTTGGTGTTTGCTATGTTTTTAGCCTCGAATTATGTTGCATTTAAGAACATTAATTTGGGGTGCTGTTTAGGGTTTCTTGACGTATTCAAATTCGGACAGTTCGGTGCGGGTCCCATGATACCCATTTTGACTCCAAATTTGACCGTCTCCATTTGTTGTGATTTTGATGTCTAACCGATCGTAGTAACGTTGTGATCCTATATTTGATAGAGTGATAGCGTTCAAAGGTCATTAGGGAAGGAAAAGCTCCGGTAAAGTGATTTGGAGCGCGCACGGTCGGCCTTAAGGTAGGCTACGACTTCCTTTCTTTTAGTTTGAGCGTAATTGGGTAAGAACATGTCGATTATAGTGAATTGGGGGTGGGTACCAGTTTACTACCTTACTTTGATTAGATACCTTATGTTAGGATCGATTGGCCATATTTCGGGTATAGTATCATATTAACAGGTTTAGTAGAGTTGCATGCTTATGTGCTAAATGCGATTGTATGCTTGTATGCTATGTATTGTATGTCTTGTTCAGGCTTAACCGTAAGCATGATGTCCTTAGTCTAGGTTAGGCACCGTAAGTATGATGTCCTTAGTCTAGGTTAGCCTAGCATTGCCTTAGACCTATGACCCGTGTGGGCTGTATATCCTTGACTTGATGCCGACGTCATTCAGATGACTTAGCACCTTGTACACTGGAATACCAGACTTGAGTCAGATAGTTTGAGCCTTAAATTAGGCGTTATCGCTACTTCCTGCAGTTCTATATCTTCCCCCTCTCATTCTGCGGTTCCGATGCATTCTCGAAGGTTTGGTGCATCACTAGAGGTGTGGAATTGAGATAGTATAGTCTTGGAGCCTTTTGTGTGATTGCTTAGAGTGGACGGCGTTCCACAATGGTTGTTGTTGGATTGAATCCTTTTGGAGTACCATCACCCCCCGGGTCGTTCTTTCTAGCTAGGCTGGGAACGTATCGCGGGCTGGGTAGACTCGGTGATATCGGCGATAGCCCCCGCGCCTCTCTTTCTAGCTGGGCTGGGAGTGTGCTGCTGGCAGCGTTTCCCCGGGTCGCTCTTTCTAGCTGGGCTGGAAGCTGACTGCATGGTAGGACAACTCGCGATATCTAGCTCACTCACCGGTCCCTCTTTCTAGCTGGGCTGGGAGTGTTTTATTTCGTTTGGTGCCCCCTAGGGTCATTCTTTCAAGCTTGGCTGGGAGTGCACTGCTGGCTGGGTGGAGACTGATGGATAATCTTAGTTACTTTGGGCTGGGAGCCCGATTTTCTTTTTTCTCAGTAGACTTAGCTTTTCTGCATACATGTCGGGCTTATGGGGTTCGTTCAGGTTTAATTTGAGCTTGCGCACGAGTGTCCCTTCAGGGTATATAGGGTCCTGCGAGGTTTAGTTCAGTTGTAGTTAGTTTGCTTCTGGTATGCTCGTGTTCTTTCTTTTCGTATCCGCTTTGACCTCTCTGTGTCTAGATTCTATCCTTTCTAACTGTTTTTACCCTTTTTGCTCAGTCGGCCCATGTTGTCTACTGAGTAACTGTTGGGTTGCTACTCATGCTACGCTATGCATCTATTTCGTGATGCAGGTCCAAGTACCAGTTACCAGCGGTGATTAGTTCCACCCTTCTTTTGCAGCTCTGATTTGGAGACGAGGGCAAGCACTTGGCGTTTGGGTTTGTTCGGTCTACTTCTTTTGTTTTTCGCTAGTGTTGTTGACTTTGAAACAAGCTCTGTTGTGGTCCACTTTTTGGACAGGTACTCTTTATTAGATAGCTCTGTACTAGAGACTTCCAGGTTCTGGGAGGGATGTTTGTATATATTAATTTTGGGTTGGTTTCGCCTTGTTATTCTTGTTTAGATTATTGTTATCGTTAGTTTCTGCCCTTTCGCTCATTGCTTGATGTTATGGGTTACGGGTTGGCTTACCTATTTGTAGGGTATAGTAGGTGCCATTATGACTCGAGAAATTTGGTCGTGACAAGTTGGTATCAGAGCCCCAGGTTCACCGGTCTCACTTGTACAGAGATAAAGTCAAGTAGAGTCTTGCGGATCGGTGCGGAGACGTCCGTAACTTTTCTTTGGGAGTCTACAGGATGTCCTTAGAAAGATTTCCTCTTATGTTTCACTTTCGTGCAGTATGTGTCTTATTGGTTCCTTAAGATCTCACTTGTTTCACTCTTTCGCAGGATGGCTCGCTCGCGGGGTTGCGCGGCCGGGGCTGATGCACCCAGGCCTGCAGACAGAGCCCCAGCTTGGCATAGACGCCGCCCCGAGGCAGAGAGAGGGCCGCAGCATCAGTCCAGGAGAGAAAGGAGGATCCAGAGCCAGTAGCGAACCCTTCAGCACTACGTATACCAGATCAGCCGGTGGAGCCGGGGCCAGGCCAGCCGTCACCCGGAATAGTTCTGACTCCAGATATCCAGGCCGCTATTGCTCAGCTCTTAGGTGTGCTTGGGGGGATGCAGCAGCCACCCGCCCCAGTGACACCAACACTATTACCGCAGGATCAGCCTACAGTGAGGGCACCTCAGGTCCAGGTACCACCCGAGAGAGTACAACCCTTGGCAACGGACAGACTTATGCCACTTGAGGACCAGCAGATGCTTGGTGTGTTTCTCAGGTTGACACCACCGAGGTTTTCTAGGGCAGTGGGTGAGGATGCCCATGAGTTTCTTACTAATTGTAGTGAGAGGCTTCGCACTTTGGGCCTTGTGGAGTCTAGAGGGGCTGATTTCATTGCTTACCAGCTAGATGGACCAGCCAGGCAGTGGTGGATCTCCACCAGTATCATGGGATGAGTTTTCTGAGGCCTTCTTTGCCAAGTTTGTCCCTCGTAGCGTCAGAGACCACCTCAGGGATCAGTTCTGTAGGTTGGAGCAGGGCTCCATGTCAGTGGCAGAGTACGAGACTAGGTTCCACGAGCTCTCCCGTCATGTCCAGATCATATTACCTACAGAGTAGGAGCTAGTTAGGTGCTTTGTTCTTGGGTTGAGATTGCAGCTTCGTCTTAAGACCCAGTCCTTAGTTTCTGCGGGTCGATCTTTTTTAGCCGTAGTTGACCATGTTAGTACTATGGAGCATCTTCGTCGCGAGGCCCAAGGGGGCAGTGAGAAGAGGGCTAGGCATTAGGGCAGCTACAATGATTTCCGCCGCAGGTCTAGAGATTACTATGACAGAGCCGGACGACGGTATCGATAGGGTCGGTTTAGAAGACCTACACAGGCCTCTCTTCAGGCAAGAAATGGTGGTCGGATTGAGGCTAGTTCGAGTAAGGGCCGCGACAGGGTTGCTATGAGTGTGGTGAGATGGGTCATTGGGCCAGGGACTGCCCTCAGCATAGTCGGATTGCTCCTGCTCCTCATGTAGCTCCCCCAGCTTTACCCGCAGCTCCAGTTAGAGGCCGTGGTCAGGGACAGGACCGTAGAGGTGGTCAGCGGGGTATACGGGGTGGTACCCGAGGAGGCAGGTCAGGTGGTAGGTTTGATGGTCAGGCCAGAGGCAGATATAGCCATTTCTATGCAGCTCCAGCGAGGGCGGAGGCTGAGGCGTCAGACGATGTGATCACAGGTATCATTATTTTATGCCAGCAGCCCACCTTGGCTCTTTTTGATCCAAGCTCTACTTTTTTGTATGTTTCTATTTACTATGCCTCTCGATTGAGTATGATGTCTGAGCCTTTGGTAGCGCCGTTGCGTGTGTCGGCCCCCGTGGGTGAGTCATTAGTAGTGGATCAGGTATTTCGATCTTTCTTAGTTACTATCCAGGGGCGTGACACCCGGTCTGACCTTATATTGCTTGACATGGTTGATTTCGATATGATTCAGGGCATGGACTGGTTATCCCCTTATCGCGCTATTGTAGATTGCTTTTCTAAGACCGTTACCTTAGCCATTCATGGTATCCCTCCGGTGGTGTGGCAGTGATCTCGTGGTAGCACACTAATTGGGGTTATCTCTTTTATTCGTGCTAGGAGGCTAGTGGCTAGTGGATGCTTATCATATTTGGCCTATGTGCGTGATGTGAGTAGGGAGGTTCTTCCGGTTGAGTCAGTTCCTGTTGTTCGTGACTTCTTAGATATGTTTCCTACTAACCTACCTGGCCTACCTCCGGAGCGTGATACTGATTTTCTGATTGAGCTTGAGCTAGGTACTCGGCCTATTTCTATTCCGCCATATCGGATGGCTCCTGCAGAGCTCAAGGAGCTCAGTGTTCAGCTTCAGGATCTCTTGGGTAAGGGATTCATTCGGCCTAGTGTATCGCCTTGGGGTGCCCCAGTCCTCTTCGTGAAGAAGAAGGACGGTACTATGCGATTGTGTATTGACTACAGGCAGCTGAACAAGGTGACGGTGAAGAACCGTTACCCCATGCCTCGTATTGATGATTTGTTTGATCAGCTTCAGGGTGCCGTGGTATTTTCTAAGATTGATTTAAGATCCGGCTACCACCAGTTGAGGATTAGGGCAGCGGACATCCCTAAGACTGCATTTAGGACCCGTTATGGCCATTATGAGTTCTTGGTGATGTCATTTGG
>NW_006239091.1:1241909-1247806 GCF_000226075.1 Solanum tuberosum | reverse complement strand
ATGCAGCTCCAGCGAGGGCGGAGGCTGAGGCATCAGATGATGTGATCACAGGTACTATTCTTTTATGCCAGCAGCCTGCCTTGGGTTTATTTGATCCAGGCTCTACTTTTTCGTATGTTTCTGTCTACTATGCCTCTCGATTGAGTTTGATGTCTGAGCCTCTGGTAGCGCCGTTGCGTGTGTCGACCCCTGTGGGTGAGTCTTTAGTAGTGGATCAGATATTTTGATCTTGCTTACTTACTATCTAGGGGCATGACACCCGGGCTGATCCTATATTTCTTGACGTGGTTGATTTCGATGTGATTCAGGGCATGGACTGGTTATCCCCTTATCGCGCTATTGTAGATTGCTTTTCTAAGACCGTTACCTTAGCCATTCATGGTATCCCTCCGGTGGTGTGGCAGTGATCTCGTGGTAGCACACTAATTGGGGTTATCTCTTTTATTCGTGCTAGGAGGCTAGTGGCTAGTGGATGCTTATCATATTTGGCCTATGTGCGTGATGTGAGTAGGGAGGTTCCTCCGGTTGAGTCAGTTCCTGTTGTTCGTGACTTCTTAGATGTATTTCCTACTGACCTACCTGGCCTACCCCCGTAGCGTGATACTGATTTTCCAATTTAGCTTAAGCCAGGTACTCGACCTATTTCTATTTCGCCATATCGGATGGCTTCTGCATAGCTCAAGGAGCTCAAAGTTCAGCTTCAGGATCTCCTCTGCCTAGGATTTATGACCTATTAGACCAGCTACAATGAGTTTCAGTGTTCTTTAAGATTGATTTGAGGTCCGGTTACCACCAGTTGAGGATTAGGGAAGCGGACATCCCTAAGACTGCATTTAGGACCCGTTATGGCCATTATGAGTTCTTGGTGATTTCATTTGGGTTGACTAATGCCCCTGCTGCCTTTATGGACTTGATGACGCGTGTGTTTAGCCCTTATCTTGATTCCTTCGTCAGAGTCTTAATTGATGACATTTGGATATACTCGCGGAGTAGGGTGATCATGAGCAGCATTTGAGAGTGGTGCTCCAGACTTTGAGAGATCAGTGGTTTTATGCGAAGTTCTCAAAGTTCCAGTTTTGGTTAGACAATGTACCCTTCTTGGGGCATGTTGTATCCAAGGAGGGCATTATGGTAGATCCGGCGAAGATTGAGGCTATTCGTGATTGCCCTTGGCCCACCTCAGTTACTGAGATTCGGAGCTTCGTCGGACTAGCAGGCCACTACAGACGATTTGTGGAGGGTTTTTCTACCTTGGAAGCACCTCTGACCCGGTTGACTCGTGTTGATGTTCCCTTTGTTTGGTCAGAGGAGTGTGAGGGGAGCTTTTTGAGGATTTGTTTTTGGAATTCTTGATTTGGTCATATCTCTCTCATTTTAGCTCGGTTTTAGGTGATTCAAAGTCCCACGTGTTGATAATTGTCGAGACTTCGTCGTATAGTGTTCAAAGAGTGCTGGACACCTTTAGATTCTCGTTTATTCTGAGTTTGGACTGCTGCTGCTTTATTTTTTTAGTTGATTAATGTTTGGTTTCTTGCTTGTTCGTTTTTGCTATGTTTTTAGCCTCGAATTGTGTTCCATTTTGGAACAAAAGTTTGGGGTGCTGTTTAGGGTCTCTTGACGGAGTCAAATTCAGACAGTTTGGTGCGGGTCCCACGATACCCATTTTGACTCCAAATTTGACATGTCTCCGTTTGTTGTGATTTTGGTGTCTAAACGATCGTACAAACGTTGGGATCCTATATTTGATAGAGTGACAGCGTTCAAAGGTCATCAGTGAAGGAAAAGCTCCAGTAAAGTGATTTGGGGCGCGCACGGTTGTCCTTAAAGTAAGCTACGGCTTCCTTTCTTTTAGATTGAGCTTAATTGTGTAAGAAAATGTCGATTGGAGTGAATTGGGGGTGGGTACCAGTTTACTACCTTACTTTGATTAGATACCTCAGGTTAGGATCGATTGGCCATATTTCGGGTTTAGTGTCATGTTAACAGGTTTAGTAGTGTTGCATGCTTATTTGCTAAATGCTATTGTATGCTTGTATGCTATGTAGTGTATGCCTTGTTCATCCTTAACTGTAAGTATCATGTCCTTAGTCTTGGTTAGGCTATTATTGCCTTAGACTTATGACCCGTGTGGGCTGGACAGCCTTGACTTGCTGCCGACGTTGTTCAGATGACTTAGCTCCTTGTAGACTGGAATTGCAGACTTGAGTCTGATAGTTTGAGCCTTAGATTAGGCGTTATCGCTACTTGCTATAGTTCCGTATCTTTCCCCTCTCATTCGGCGGTTTCGACGCATTCTCGAAGGTTTGGTGCATCACTAGAGGGGTCAGATTGAGATAGTATAGGCTTGGAACCTTTTCTGTGATGTCTTAGAGTGGACGGCGTTCCATGGTGGTTGTTGTTGGATTGAATCCTATTAGAGATACCATCACCCCCGTGGTCGTTCTTTCTAGCTAGGCTGGGAACGTATCGCTGGCTGGGTAGACTCGGTGATATCGGCGATAGTCCCCGGGCCTCTCTTTCTAGCTGGGCTGGGAGTGTTCTGCTGGCTGGGTGTCCCCGGGTCGCTCTTTCTAGCTGGGCTGGGAGCTGACTGCACGGTAGGACGACTCATGATATCTACCTCACTCACGGGTCCCTCTTTCTAGCTGGGCTCGGAGTGGACTGTTTCATTGGGTGCCCCCTAGGGTAACTCTTTCTAGCTGGGCTGGGAGTGCAATGCTGGCTGGGTGGAGTCTGATGGATAAACTTAGTTACTTTGGCTGGGAGCCCGATTTTCTTTTTTCTCAATAGACTTAGCTTTTCTGTATACCTGTCGTGCTTATGGGGGTTCGTTCACGTTTTACTTCAGCTTGCGCACGAGTGTCCCTTCTGGGCAGATGGGGTCCAGTTAGGTTTAGTTTAGTTCTACTTAATTTGTTTGTTGTATGCTCGTGTTCTTTCTTTTCATAAACGCTTTGACCTCTCTGTGTCTAGATTCTATCCTTTCTAATTGTTTTTACCATTTTTTGCTCAGTCGGCCTATGATGCCTACTGTGTACCTGTTGTGTTGGTACTCATGCTACCCTCTGCATCTATTTCGTGATGCAGGTCCCAGTACCAGTTACCAGCGGTGATTAGTTCCAGCCATCTTTTGCAGCTATGATTCGGAGACTAGGGCGAGCACTTGGCGTTTGGGTTTGTTCTGTCTTCTTCTTTTGTTTTTCGCTAGTCTTGTTGCCTTTGAGACACGCTCTGTTGTGGTCCACTTTTGGGACCTGTACTCTTTATCAAATAGCTCTGTACTAGTGACTTCCAGGTTCTAAGAGGGATTTCTGTATATATTTATTTTGGGTTACTTTCGCCTTGTTATTCTTGTTTATATTATTGCTATCGTTATTTTTTGCCCTTTCTCTCATTGCTTGATGTTTTGGGTTACGGGTTGGCTTACCTATTGGTAGGGTATAGTAGGTGCCATCATGACTCGAGAAATCGGCTCGTGAAAAGTTGGTATCAGAGTCTCAGGTTCACCGGTCTCACTTGTAGAGAGCTAACGTCTAGTAGGGTCTTGCGGATCGGTGCGGAGACGTTCGTAACTTTTCTTCGGTAGGCTACAGGATGTCCTTCGAAATATTTCCTCTTTTGTTTCACTTTCCTGCAGCATGTGTCTTATTGGTTCCTTAAGCCCCAACTTGGGGTAGACGCCGACCCCGAGGTCGAGAGAGGGCCGCAACATCAGTCCAGGAGAGAGAGGAGGATCTAGAGCCAGTAGCAGACCCTTCAGCACTTCGTATACCAGATCAGCCGGTGGGGCCAGGGACAGCCCAGCCGTCACCCGGACTAGTTCTGACTCCAGATCTCTAGGCCCCTATTGCTCAGCTCTTAGGTTTGCTTGGGGGGATGCAGCAGCCATGCGCCCCAGTAACACCAGCACTAATACCGCAGGATCAGCATAAAGTGAGGGCACCTAAGGTCCAGGTACCACCCGAGGGAGTACAACCCTTGGCAGCGAACAGACCTATGCCGCTTGAGGACCAACAGATGCTTGGTGTGATTCTCAGGTTTCCTGGAGCAGTGGGTGAGGATGCCCACGAGTTTCTTACTAATTGTCGTGAGAGGCTTCGTACTTTGGGCCTTGTGGAGTCTAGAGGGGCTCACTTCATTGCTTACTAGCTAGAAGGGCCAGCCAGGCAGTGGTGGCGCACATTCAATCCGACCAGGCCAGTTGGATCTCCACCAGTATCATGGGATGAGTTTTCTGAGGCCTTCTTGGCCAAGTTTGTCCCTCGTAGCGTCAGAGACGGCCTCAGGGATCAGTTCTGCAGAATGGAGCAGGGCTCCATGTCGGTGGCAGAGTACGAGACTAGGTTCCACGAGCTCTCCCGTCATGTCCATATGATATTACCTATAGAGGAGGAGCGAGTTAGGTGCTTTGTTCTTGGGTTGAGATTCCAGCTTCGTCTGATACGCAGTCCTTAGTTTCTGCGAGTCGATCTTTTTCAGACATAGTTGACCATTCCAAGACTATGGAGCATCTTCGTCGCGAGGCCCAAGGGGGAAGCGAGTAGAGGGATAGGCATTAGGGCAGCTACAGTGATTTCCGCCCCAGGTCTTGAGATTACTATGACAGAGCCGGACGACGATTTCGATAGGGTCAGTTTAGCAGACGTACACAAGCCACTCTTCAGGCATCAGATGGTTGTCGGAGTGAGGCTAGTCCGAGTCAGGGCCACGAGGTGTTTCAGTCAGGTTCTTCAGGCCATAGTAGTCCTTCTTCTGGGAGTCGCCCTCGATAGGGTTGCTATGAGTGTGGTGAGATAGGTCATTGGGCAAGGGGCTGCCCTCAGCATAGTCGGATTGCTCCCGCTCCTCATGTAGCTCCCCCAGCTTTACCAGCACCTCCAGTTACAGGCCGTGGTTAGGGTCAGGACCGTAGAGGTGGTCAGCAGGGTATACGGGGTGGTCCCCGAGGAGGCAGGTCAGGTGGTAGGTTTGATGGTCAGGGCAGAGGCAGACATAGCCATTTCTATATAGCTCCAGCGACGGCGGAAGCTGATGCATTAGACGATGTGATCATAAGTACGATTCTTTTATGCTAGCAGCTTGCCTTGGCCTTATTTGATCCACAGTCTACTTTTTCGTATGTTTCTGTTTACTATGCCTCTCGATTGAGTATGATGTCTGAGCCTGTGGTAGCGATGTTGGGTATGTCGACCCCCGTGGGTGAGTCTTTAGTAGTGGATCAGGTATTTCGATCTTGCTTAGTTACTATCCTGGGGGCGTGACACCCGGGCTGACCTTATATTTCTTGACATGGTTGATTTTGATATGATGTTGGGCATGTATTGGTGATTCCCTTATCGCGCTATTTTAGATTGATTTTCTAAGACCGTTACCTTAGCCATTCATGGTATCCCTTCGGTGGTGTGGCAGGGATCTCGTGGTAGCACACCAGTTGGAGCTATCTCTTTTATTCGTGCTAGGAGGCTAGTGGCTAGTGGATGCTTATTTGGCCTATGTGCGTGAAGTGAGTAGGGAGGTTCCACCGGTTCGTTACTTCTTAGATGTATTTCCTACTGACCTACCTGGACTACCCCCGGAGGGTGATACTAATTTTCTGTTGGAGCCTGAGCTAGGTACTTGGCTTATTTCTATTCCGCCATATCAGATGGCTCCTGCAAAGCTCAAGGAGCTCAGAGTTCAGCTTCAGGATCTATTGGGTAAGGGATTTATCAGACCTAGTTTATCACCTTGGGGTACTCCTGTTCTTTATATTAAGGAGAAGGACGGTACGATGTGCATGTGCATTGACTATACACAGTTGAATAAGGTGACAGTGAAGAATCGATATCCTCTGCCTAGGATTGATGACCTATTTGACCATCTAAAAGGAGCTTCAGTGTTCTCTAAGATTGATTTGA
>NW_006239091.1:1235468-1241838 GCF_000226075.1 Solanum tuberosum | reverse complement strand
TGGTGATGTCATTTGGGTTGACTAATGCCCTTGCTGCCTTTATGAAATTAATGACGCGCGTGTTCAGGCCTTATCTTGATTTCTTCGTCATTGTTTTGATTAATGACATTTTGATAAACTCGCGGAGTAGGGGTGATCATGAGCAGCATTTGAGAGTTGTTTTCCAGACTTTGAGAGATCAGCGGCTTTATGCCAAGTTCTCAAAGTGCCAGTCTGTATCGTTCTTGGGGAATGTTGTATCCAAGGAGGGCATTATGGTAGATCCGGGGAAGATTGAGGCTATTCGTGATTGGGCTAGTCCCACCTTAGTTACTGAGATTCGAAGCTTCGTCGGACTAGCAGGCTACTACAGACGATTTGTGGAGGGTTTCTCTACCTTGGCAGCACCTCTGACCCGGTTGACTCGTGTTGATGTTCCCTTTGTTTTTGTCATATGAGTGTGTGGCGAGCTTTTTGAGGCTTTGTTTTTAGCATTCTTGTTTTGGTCATATCTCTCTTATTTTAGCTCGATTTTAGATGATTCAAAGTCCCACGTGTTAATAATTGTCGAGACTTCGTCGTAGAGTGTTCAAAGAGTGCTGGGCACCTTTCAATTCTCCTTTATTGCGAGTTTGGATTGCTGCTGCTTTCTTTTTTTAGTTGATTAAAGTTTGGTTTCTTGCTTGTTGGTTTTTGTTACGTTTTGAGGCTCGAATTGTGTTCCATTCTGGAACATAAGTTTGGGGTTGTTGTTTAGGGTCTCTTGACAGAGTCAAATTCGGATAGTTTGGTGCGGGTCCCACGATTCCCATTTTGACTCCAAATTTGACCCGTCTCCGGTTGTTGTGATTTTGTGTCTAAACGATCGTACTAACGTTGTGATCCTATATTTGATATTGACAGCGTTCAAAGGTCATTAGGGAAGGAAAAGTTCTGGTAAAGTGATTCGGAGCGCGCACGGTCGGCCTTAAGGTATGCTACGACTTCCTTTCTTTTAGATTGAGCTTAATTGTGTAAAATCATGTTGATTGGAGTGAATTGGGGATGGGTACCAGTTTCCTACTTTACTTTGATTAGATAACTTATGTTATGATCGATTGGCCATATTTCGGGTGTAGTATCATGTCAACTGGTTTAGCAAAGTTGCATGTTGATGTGCTAAATGCTATTGTATGCTTGTATGCTATGTAGAGTTGCATGCTTATGTGCTAAATGCTATTGTATTCTTGTATGCTATGTATTGTATGCCTTGTTCATCCTTAACCGTAAGCATGATGTCCTTAGTCTAGGTTAGGCTAGCATTGCCTCAGACTTATGACCCGTGTGGGTTGGATAGCCTAGACTTGCTGCCGACGTCGTTGGGATGACTTAGGTCCTTGTAGACTGGAATAGCAGACTTCAGTCTGATACTTTGTAGCCTTATATTAGGCGTTATAGCTACTTGCTGCAGTTCTGATTCTTCCCCCTTTCATTCTGCGTTCCGACGTATTCTTGAAGGTTTGGTGCATCACTAAAGGCGTAGGATTGAGATAGTATAGGCTTGGAGCCTTTTCTGTGATGTCTTAGAGTGGATGGCGTTCAACGGTGGTTGTTGTTGGATTGAATCCTATTGGATTTCTGGGAGGGATTTCTGTATATATTTATTTTGGGTTGTTTCCGCCTTGTTATTCTTGTTTAGATTATTGTTATCGTTAGTTTCTGTCCTTTCGCTCATTGCTTGATGTTCTGGGATACGGGTTGGCTTACCTTTGGTAGGGTAAGTAGGTGCCATCATGACTCGAGAAATCGGTTCGTGAAAAGTTGGTATCAGAGCCCCATGTTCACTGGTCTCACTTGTACAGAGCTAACGTCTATTAGAGTCCTGCGGATTGGTGCGTAGACGTCCATAACTTTTCTTTGGGAGGCTACAGGATTTCCTTAGAAAGATTTTGTCTGTTGTTTGACTTTCGTGCAACATATGTCTTATTAGTTCCTTATGATCTCACTTGTTTCACTCTTTCGCAGGATGGCTCGCACGCGAGGTAGCGCAGCAAGGGGTGATGCACCTATGCCTGCAAACAGAGCCCCAGCTTGGCGTAGACGCGGACCCCGAGGTCGAGAGAGGGTCGCAACATCAGTCTAGGAGAGAGAGGAGGATCCAGAGCCAGTAGCAGACCCTTCAGCACTTCGTATACCACTTCAGCCGGTAGGGCCGGGGCTAGCCCAGCCATCACCCAGACTAGTTCTGTCCCCAGCTCTTAGGTGTGCATGGGGGGATGCAGAAGCCACCCGCCTTAGTTACACCAGCATTAGTACCGCATGATCAGCCAACAGTGAGGGCACCTCAGGTCCAAGTAGCACCCGAGGGAGTACTGCCATTGGCAGCGGACATACATATGCCCATTGAGGACCAGAAGATGCTTGGTATGTTTCTCAGGTTGACACCACCAAGGTTTTCTGGGGCAGTGGGTGAGGTTTCCCACAATTTCTTACTACTTGTCGTGAGAGGCTTCGAACTTTGGGCCTTGTGGAGTTTAGAGGGGCTGACTTCATTTCTTACCAGCTAGATGGGCCAGCCAGGCAGTGCTGGCGCACATACATGCAGACCAGGCTCTCCTGTCATGCCAAGATGATATTACCAACAGAGGAGGAGCGAGTTAGGTGCTTTGTTCGTGGATTGAGATTGTAGCTTCGGCTTGAGACCCAGTCCTTATTTTCTGCGGGTCTATCTTTTTTTGACATAGTTGACCATGAGGGCAGCTACAGTGACTCCCTCCCCAGGTCTAGCGAGTATTATGACAGAGCCGGACGACGATTTCGACATGGTTTGTCTGGCAGACCTACACAGGCCTCTCTTCAGGCATCAGATGGTGGTCGGAGTGAGGCTAGTTTGAGTCAGAGACGCGAGGTGTTTCAGTCGGGTTCTTCAGGCCATGGTAGTTGTTGTTCTGGGAGTCGCCCTTGAGAGGGTTGCTATGAGTGTGGTCAAATGATTCATTGGGCCAGGGACTGCCCTCAGCATAGTCGGATTGCTCCCGCTCCTCATTCAGCCTCCCCCAGCTTTACCAGCACCTCCAGTTAGAGGTCGTGGTCAGGGTCAGGACCATAGAGGTGGTCAGCAGGGAATATAGGGTGGTCCCCGAGGAGGCACGTCAGGTGGTAGGTTTGATGGTCTGGGCAGAGGCAGACATAGCCATTTCTATGCAGCTCCAGCGAGGGCGGAGGCTGAGGCATCAGACGATGTGATCAGAGGTACGATTCTTTTATGCCAGCAGCCTTCCTTGGCTTTATTTGATCCAGGCTCTACTTTTTTGTATGTTTCTGTTTACTGTGCCTCTCGATTGAGTATGATGTCCGAGCCTTTGGTAGCGCCGTTGCGTGTGTCGACCCCCGTGGGTGAGTCTTTAGTAGTGGATCAGGTATTTCGATCTTGCTTAATTACTATCCAAGGGCATGGCACCCGGATTGATCTTATATTGCTTGACATGGTTGATTTCGATATGACTCTGTGCATGGACTGGTTATCCCCTTATCGCGCTATTTTAGATTGCTTTTCTAAGATCGTTACCTTAGCCATTCATGGTATCCCACCTGTGGTGTGGCAGGGTTCTCGTGGTAGCACACCAATTGGGGTTATCTCTTTTATTCGTGCTAAGAGGCTAGTGGCTAGTGGATGCTTACCATATTTGGCCTATGTGCGTGATGTGAGTAGGGAGTTTCCTCCGGTTGAGTCAGTTCCTGTTGTTCGTGACATCTTAGATGTATTTCATACTGACCTACCTGGCCTACCCCCTGAGCGTGATACTGATTTTCCGATTGAGCTTGAGCCAGGTACTCACCCTATTTCTATTCCACCATATCGGATGGCTCCTATAAAGCTCAAGGAGCTCAGAGTTCAGCTTCAGGATCTTTTGCGTAAGGGAATTATCTTACCTAGTGTATCACATTGGGGTGCTCCCGTTCTTTTCGTTAAAAAGAAAGACGGTACGATGCGCATGTGCATTGACTATAGGCAGGTTAATAAGATGACAGTGAAGAATCGATATCCTCTGCCTAGGATTGATGACCTATTTTACCAGCTACAAGGAGCTTCAGTGTTCTCTAAGATTGATTTGAGGTCCGGTTACCACCAGTAGAGGATTAGGGCAGCCGACATCCCTAAAACTGCATTTCGGACCCGTTATGCCAATTATGAGTTCTTGGTGATGTCATTTGGGTTGACTTATTCCCCTGCTGCCTTTAGGGACTTGATGACGTGCATGTTCAGGCCTTATCTTGATTCCTTCGTCATAGTCTTCATTGATGACATTTTGATATACTCTCAAAGTAGGGGTGATCATGAGCAGCATTTGAGAGTTGTGCTCCAGACTTTGATAGATCAACGAATTTATGACAAGTTCTCAAAGTTCAAGTTTTGGTTAGACTCTGTAGCGTTCTTGGGGCATGTTGTTTCCAAGGAGGGCATTATGGTAGATCCGGCAAAGATTTAGACTATTCGGGATTGGGCTAGGTCCACCTCAGTTACTGAGATTCGGTGCTTCTTCGGACAAGCAGGCTACTACAGACGATTTGTGGAGGGTCTCTCTACCTTGGCAGCACCTCTGACCCGGTTGACTCGTGTTGATGTTCCCTTTGTTTGGTCAGAGGAGTGTGAGGCGAGCTTTTTGAGGCTCAAAGAGTTATTGACCACCGCTCCTATATTGACTTTTCCAGTTAAGGCCGAGGGCTTCACGGTTTATTGTGACGCATCCGGCGTTGGTTTGGGTTGTGTATTGATGCTGCAGGGCCGGGTTATTGCTTATGCGTCGAGGTAGCTTAAGATTCATGAGCGCAACTACTCCACCCATGACTTAGAGTTGGCGGCAGTGGTTTTCGCACTTAATATTTGGAGGCACTACTTGTATGGATTTCAATGTGAGATCTATACCGATCACAGGAGTCTTCAGTACATCATGATCTAGAGGGATCTTAATTCTAGGCAGCGTCATTGGATTGAGCTCCTGAAGGACTATGAGCTCTCTATTCTCTATCATTCGGGCAAGGCGAATGTGGTAGCAGACGCCTTGAGCCGAAAGACGGTGAGTATGGGTAGCCTAGCCCTCTTATCTATTGAAGAGTGACCCTTGGCTATGGACAATCAGTTCTTAGCCAATAGCATTGTTCAGTTGGATATCTCAGATCCTAGACGTGTCTTGGCCCATATGGGAGTTCAGTCTTCCTTGCTTGATAGGATCCGTGGTTATCAGTTTCAGGATGAGGCCTTGGTGGCCCTTAGAGATTGAGTGTTAGCGGGTGATGGTGGTCAAGCTACCTTAGATCCTGATGAAGTGTTGAGATTCACCGGCTGCATCTGTGTTTCGAAAGTTGGAGATTTGATCCAGTTGATACATTCTGAGGGCCATGAGTCTCGATACTCTATCCATCCGGGCACAACGAAGATGTATTGTGATTTGAGGCAGCATTACTGGTGGAGTGGCATGGGGAGAGATATTGCTGACTTTATTTCCCGTTGCTTGTGCTGCCAGCAGGTAAAGGCTGAGCATTTGAGGCCTGATGGTGAGTTTCAGAGATAACCCATTCCGGAGTGGAAGTGGGAGCGTATCACTAAGGACTTCATTGGGGGTTGCCTCGGACTTCTAGAGGTGTTGACAGCATTTGGGTCATCGTTGATCAATTGACCAAGTCAGCACATTTCCTTCTTGTTCAGTCTTCATTTAAAGTCGAGAGGTTGGCTCGTATCTACATTCGGGAGGTCGTTCGACTTCATGGGGTGCCAGTTTCTATTATATCAGATCGGGGATCTCAGTTCACGTCTAGCTTTTGGAGGACCTGTCAGGTTGAGTTGGGCACTCGAGTTAACCTTAGAACAACTTTCCACCCGCAGATGGATGGCCAGTCGGAGCGTACTATTCAGGTCCTTAAGGATATGTTGCGGGCCTGTGTTATGGATTTTGAACGTTAGTGGGACCAATTCTTACCTTTGGCGGAGTTTGCGTACAACAACAGTTACCACTCTAGTATTCAGATGGCCCCATTTGAGGCATTATATGGTAGGCATTGTCGCTCTCCAGTTGGTTGGTTTGAGTCTACAGAGCCTAGGCCGCATGGTACATATTTTCTTTAGGAGTCCCTGGATCAGGTGAGGGTGATTCAGAATAGGCTCAGGACGGCTCAGAGTAGGCACCAGAGTTATGCGGATCAGAGCTGTCGACCTTTGAGATTCTCTGTTGATGACCGGGTATTCCTCCGTCTGTTGCCCATGAAAGGCGTGATGAGGTTTGGGAGGCGGGGCAAGCTTAGCCCCAGATACATTGGGCCATTTGAGATACTCCGGACAGTTGGAGAGGTTGCTTATGAGTTGGCCCAGCCTCCAGCATTTTCGGCCATCCACCCAGTGTTTCATGTTTCGATG
>NW_006239091.1:1231872-1233707 GCF_000226075.1 Solanum tuberosum | reverse complement strand
AGACTTGAGTCTGATAGTTTGAGCCTTAGATTAGGCGTTAAGGTCCGTTGGAGGAATCGTCCAGTCGAGAAGGCTACTTGGGAGACCGAGCAGGAGATGCGGAGTAGTTTCCCGGCTTGTTTGAGCCTTCAGGTACTTCTTGATCATTTCTTTCGCGGACGAAAGTCCATTTTAGTAATGGATATTGTAATGACCCTCAAGGTCATTTCTGTGTCCTTTGGAAGTGGGACCCACTTTTTATTGAGATGACATCTGTTGAAAATTTCGACTACGCCGTTGAGTCCGGAATATCGAAATTGGTATGGTTGAATATTTCGGTTGCGTGCACGGGGTTCTCTACCTTGGCAGCGCCACTGACCCGGTTGACTCGTGTTGATGTTCCCTTTGTTTGGTCAGAGGAGTGTGAGGCGAGCTTTTTGATGCTTTGTTTTTGGCATTCTTGTTTTGGTCATATCTCTCTCAGTTTAGCTCGGTTTTAAGTGATTCAAAGTCCCTTGTGTTGATAATTGTCGAGACTTCGTCGTAGACTATTCAAGGAGTGCTGGGAACCTTCAGATTCTCGTTTATTCCGAGTTTGGACTGCTGCTGCTTTCTTTTTTAGTTGATTAAAGTTTGGTTTCTTGCTTGTTGGTGTTTGCTATGTTTTTAGCCTCGAATTATGTTGCATTTAAGAACATTAGTTTGGGGTGCTGTTTAGGGTTTCTTGATGTATTCAAATTCGGACAGTTCGGTGCGGGTCCCATGAAACCCATTTTGACTCCAAATTTGACCGTCTCCATTTGTTGTGATTTTGATGTCTAAACGATCGTAGTAACGTTGTGATCCTATATTTGATAGAGTGATAGCGTTCAAAGGTCATTAGGGAAGGAAAAGCTCTGGTAAAGTGATTTGGAGCGCGCACGGTCGGCCTTAAGGTAGGCTACGAGTTTCTTTCTTTTAGTTTGAGCTTAATTGGGTAAGAACATGTCGATTATAGTGAATTGGTGGTGGGTACCAGTTTACTACCTTACTTTGATTAGATACCTTATGTTAGGATCGATTGGCCATATTTCGGGTATAGTATCATATTAACAGGTTTAGTAGAGTTGCATGCTTATGTGCTAAATGCGATTGTATGCTTGTATGCTATGTATTGTATGCCTTGTTCATCCTTAACCGTAAGTATGATGTCCTTAGTCTAGGTTAGCCTAGCATTGCCTTAGACCTATGACCCGTGTGGGCTGTATAGCCTTGACTTGATGCCGACGTCATTCGGATGACTTAGCACCTTGTACACTGGAATACCAGACTTGAGTCAGATAGTTTGAGCCTTAGATTAGGCGTTAAGGTCCGTTGGAGGAATCGTCCAGTCGAGAAGGCTACTTGGGAGACCGAGCAGGAGATGCGGAGTAGTTTCCCGGCTTGTTTGAGCCTTCAGGTACTTCTTGATCATTTCTTTCGCGGACGAAAGTCCATTTTAGTAATGGATATTGTAATGACCCTCAAGGTCATTTCTGTGTCTTGCCTTCTGTGTGTCATTTAGAGCGTTCCTGTAGCGACCCAAGTCATTTATGACTTGCTGGGACTGACAGTTCAGTCACCTTGTCGTTTGTTTGGTCTTGGTGCGAGTTTTTGTGTTTTGGAGCTTATGAACCTTGAACGATCATTTTCGATCAAAAGTTCAAGATGATGACATCGGAATCCAATTCTGATGATTCTATCAACTCTGGAAGGGTCATTTTAGGCTAGTAGCATGGTCGACATGACTCCCGAGGTTTTCAGTGTGAGTCAGCGCGATTAGGCATTTTAACTTTAGGTTTAAGCCTAAGTTTGACTTTGGTCAACATTCTGAGTAA
>NW_006239091.1:1182065-1231719 GCF_000226075.1 Solanum tuberosum | reverse complement strand
CCTTTTGTGGGTTTTGACTTAAAATGGCCTTTGGAAGTGGGACCCACTTTTTATTGAGATGACCTCTGTTGAAAATTTCGACTACGCCGTTGAGTCCGGAATATCGAATTTGGTATGGTTGCATATTTCGTTTGCGTGGACGGGGTTCCGAACTAGTTCGGAGCACCCTGTCGGAGTTTTTTAGTTTTGGAAAAAAATTGCAGCAAATCTGCTATTTAATGCAGAAAAACAGCAACCTTTTCCCAAACTTCAAACTGTCATAACTCTCTCATCTTTTGTCCGAATTATGTGATTCGAAGTGCAGGAGCTTCTTATTTTTGGTGTCTTCCCTTTAGATTGTTCGAAAGTTCTTGGGTGAGCGTAGTACGAGCTAATTTCGCGATTTACCTGACTGTTGTACCCCTTTTTCGAGCTTTTGTTTTTGGCATTCTTGTTTTTGTCATATCTCTCTCATTTTAGCTCGGTTTTAGGTGATTCAAAGTCCCACGTGTTGATAAATGTCGAGAATTCATCGTAGAGTGTTCAAAGAGTGTTGGGCACCTTTCGATTCTCGTTTAGTCTGAGTTTGGACTGCTGCTGCTTTCTTTTTTTTAGTTGATTAAAGTGTGGTTTCTTTCTTGTTGGTTTTTGCTATGTTTTGAGCCTCGAATTGTGTTCCATTTTGGAAGATAAGTTTGGGGTGCTGTTTAGGGTCTCTTGACGGAGACAAATTCGGATAGTTCGGTGCGGGTCCCACGATTCCTGTTTTGACTCCAAATTTGACCCGTCTCCGTTTGTTGTGATTTTGGAGTCTAAACGATCGTACAAACGTTGTGATCCTATATTTGATACAATGACTGTGTTCAAAGGTCGTTAGGGAAGGAAAAGTTCCGATAAAGTGATTTGGAGCGCACAGTCGGCCTTAAGGTAGGCTACGGCTTCCTTTTTTTTAGATTGAGCATAATTGTGTAAAAACATGTCAATTGGAGTGAATTGAGGGTGGGTGCCAGTTTACTACCTCACTTTGATTAGATACCTCATGCTAGGATTGATTGGCCATATTTCGGGTATAGTATCATGTTAACCGGCTTACTAGAGGTGCATGCTTATGTGCTAAATGCTATTGTATGCTTGTATGCTATGTATTGTATGCCTTGTTTATCCCTAACCTTAAGCATGATGTCCTTAGTCTAGGTTAGGCTAGCATTATCTTAGACTTATGATCCATGTGGGCTAGATAGCCTTGACTTGCTGCCGACGTCGTTCGGATGACTTAGCTCCTTGTAGACTGGAATAGCAGACTTGAGTCTGATAGTTTGAGCCTTAGATTAGGCGTTAACGCTACTTGCTACACTTCTTTATCTTCCCCCTCTCATTCTGCAGTTCCGACGCGTTCTTGAAGGTTTGGTGCATCACTAGAGGTGTGGGATTGAGATAGTATAGGCTTGGAGCCTTTTCTATGATGTCTTATTGTGTACGGCGTTCCACGGTAGTTGTTGTTGGATTGAATCCTATTCGAGATACCATCACCCCCGGGGTCGTTCTTTCTAGCTGGGCTGGGAACGTATCGCTGGCTGGGTAGACTCAGTGATATCAGTGATCGCCCCCGTGCCTCTCTTTCGAGTTGGGCTAGGAGTGTGCTGCTGGCTAGGTGTCCCCGGGTCGCTCTTTCTAGCTGGGCTGGGAGCTGACTGTATGGTAGGGCGACTCGTGATATCTACCTCACTCATGGGTCCCTCTGTCTAGCTGGGCTAGGAGTGGACTGTTTGGTTGGGTCCCCCCTAGGGTCACTCTTTCTAGATGAGCTGGGAGTGCACTGCTGGCTGGGTGGAGTCTGATGGATTATCTTAGTTACTTTCGGCTGGGAGCCCGATTTTCTTCTTTCTCTGTAGATTTAACTTTTCTGTGTACCTGTCGGGCTTATGGGGGTTCGTTCAAGTTTTATTTGAGCTTGCGCACGAGTGTACCTTCTGGGCATATGGGGTCCAGTTAGGTTTAGTTTAGTTGTGCTTAGTTTGTTTCTGGTATGCTCGTGTGTTTTGTTTTCGTAACCGCTTTGACCTCTCTGTGTCTAGATTCTATCATTTCTAATTGTTTTTACCCTTTTTGCTCAGCCAGTCTATGATGCCTACTGAGTACATGTTGCGTTGGTACTCAAGCTACGCTCTGCATCTATTTCGTGATGCAGGTCCCTGTACTAGTTACTAGCGGTGATTAATTCCAGCCTTCTTTTGCAGCTCTGATTCGGAGACGAGGGTGATTAATTGGCGTTTGGGTTTGTTCTATCTCCTTCTTTTGTATTTAGCTAGTCTTCTTGCCTTTGAGACACGCTCTATTGTGGTCCACTTTTGGGACTGGAACTCTTTACTAGAGAGCTCTGTACTAGTGACTTCCAGGTTCTGGGAGGGATTTATGTATATATTTATTTTGGGTTGCTTCTGTCTTGTTATTCTTGTTTAGATTATTGTTATCGTTAGTTTCTGCCCTTTCGCTCATTGCTTGATGTTCTGGGTTACGGGTTGGCTTACCTATTGGTAGGGTATAGTAGGTGCCATCATGACTCGAGAAATCGGGTGGTGACAAATACTCAAGTCCCTTTTCTCAATAGGGGCGCCTGCATCCATCCACCTTGGGGTGGTGTTAGAAATCAGAGGAGCCAACCAACCCTTCAATTCATATAAGGACTGAGCAATGGGCAACCCCTCGTAAGGAAGTGCAGAGTGTAGCGGTCTATTCAAAACATTGTTAATATATTCACTGTCGCACCCAACTTCTTTGCTTCTTACCATTACCAACTTCACCGGTCTGAATTCACTAGCCTTCTTCTTGCTTTTGGGCACCAACTCCCCATAAGCTGTATAGAATTCTCAGACCCAGGAAGGAATGTAAGGGCCTCGGGGCCTGGTGAACTGGTCAAACTCATGGTAGTAGATGGTGTCCCTGACATCGGGGTACTTACCCTCCAGGCCCACTATAGATAAAAGCTTCTCCTCTAGGATGGTCTGTACCCCATCACCTTTCAATCAGTTCAGCAGTCTAGGTGGAGGAACGATAGGGAGTGCAGGGGTCACTAGAGGTGCCTGAGCTGGCACGAATTCTGTTGCCGAAGGACTGTGATGTTTGCGTAATGACGACACAACTTCCGATGCAAGTGTCTACGATCGTACAATAGTTTAGTAACCCAACCAAGGATTGGGATCGTTCCTAAGAGAGTGGGCGTGAGAATTAGTAGTGAAGTGCGAAAGTTCTAGATCTAATCGTAGCTAAATACTTTGGCGAATGAAAACATAACAAATTAAAAAGGGTGACGCAAGCATAAAGTATCAAAATGGGGGTTTGTAAGCAAGAAACAACTAAAACAGCGAAAATGAAGTAAAATGCAAGTATGGAGACTAGATTTTTTAGATGTGATAGGAATACGGGATAGACTAAATCATTGGGTACATGCTTCGGATAGTAAATTCATAGAATAATTGTGACTAGGCTACACTTTAACGGGGATAAGCTCTCTCTCGAGAAACTTACCCCGTTTCAAATGCGTTCCTCTCGAACACCCACTTGCCGCATGAAGAACAACCTCCGCTTTAACCCACTCAATGTCTCAAGCTCAATGTGTCGACATGGGACTAGGTTTCACTCTCTAGAGTTGAACCTCATGTCGACCCACTCTCATTGGCCATCAGTTTAGTGGTCTTAGTTTTACGACCTCTCTCTCGAGCAAGCCGAAAACACATAAATAAAATTGTATTTGCAACTACAAGTTCAATAAATTTATCCACAACAACTAAACAAAATCACATTTAAACAATGAATAGACTATCAGCAAGCAAGACCCAACAACTAAACTAACCCATATTCACAAAATCACACCCAAGAATTGGGGTTTTAGCTACGCATGTAAAAGAGATAAAGATGTATAACAATATCAGTATCCATCAATGGATATGCAAGATTAATTCTTTAAACAAGCCAAGAGTGGAGAACCCAAGAGACCCAAGTCCAATTCCTTAAATTTGAAACCATTTGAAAGCTCCAAGTTCTTCAAAACCCTCTCCAAAACTTAGAGAGAATATCTCCAAAACTCTGTCTCAAACTTAATAATCTAAAACTAGATAAAATAAGGTAACATTCGCTACTAAGAATAAAACTAAACTAGTATTTATAGTTTTCAGAAAATGTGCTTCGAAGGATCTTTCGGCAACGTTAGTGGGAATCACCGATGCATACGGCGATCCGCCCTTTGGTCTACTTCGTCGCCTTTCATCATTTGCCTTCAGCATCTTTGTGTCCTAGATAATTGGGCGATGTAGCACTGCTTCGCAGAGTCGCACGGCGATACGTTGACTACTCCTTTTCACTGCCGATTTGCTTCTTTCCTTCAGGGCTCAGCACACTGGAACAAAAAGGCTAATATGCATTCTATTGGCGATTCGCCGAATGGGTTCGAAGATTTGCAGATCTTCATTTCTTCGTTCTCTTAGCTTCTTTTGCTCTTTTTTGCTCGATAGTGTCCATGCTTTCCCTCAAACTTCAAATACCTGAAACTTAAAGGTTTTCATCAGATATCGAGATAAAACATGCATTTGAGGACACTAATTTCATCAAAATATAGCCCTAAATGAGTCCAAATAGTGGACTCATCAGAGTGGCAGCTAAGGAAACCCTGGTGGATGTGGATTGAGCTCTAGCTTGGAGCTCATTCCTTTGGTTAATTAAGGGCTTCTCATCTTCAGGTTCAGATAACTCAGCCCAGTTGTCAGCGGCTACTTTCTTAGGTACTTACTTCTTTCTTCTGCCTTTGTCTCCCTGTGGCAGTTCTTGCCTTCTCTTCTTTGGAGCACTTGATCCCCCTTCGTTTATAGTAATTCTCGGTGCTTTTTTCTGGGGTGGCATGGTTAGATTAGTCTGAACAATAACTGCAAAATATTAAAGGCATGTTAAATAATAATCGCATTGAAGAACAAAAAAATTATTTAAGATAGACTGGCCGAACCTCTTTGGCGACCTAGATCAGGTTCACCGAAGGGATTGGTTAAAAAATTATTGGAAGTCGGCGATGAGAAGGCCTTTTTGGCGAATCGCCAACTACTTTTGGTGATTAAAGGTTTGTTCGCCGAAAGTTACAGTGCAGTAAAGGACTCAGAGGTGCAGATAAAGGGCAATCAAGATTACTTTTAGTGAGTCACCGAGTGCTTTCTGCGACCTCAGGCTTCTCGCCGAAAGTTACAGAATCAAACAACACATGTAGCATGAAATTAAAGGTGAGATGGGGACATTAGGCAAAACGCCGAGTGGTTCGGCATGTTTGACCCAACTCACCAACCTACCTAACGTGCCTATTTTTAACCTAACTTCCCGAATTCAACCCTGCAACCCCCGAAAACAAAATCAAGGCATGCACAACTCAAATTAGGCTTACACCCAATGACGCTCATGCACAACCCACAATTTTTCATCTCCTTCAAGGTACAATTTTCAGGAATTAACTATTTAACTTGGTACAGGCAAAAATTATTCAATCTAACAAGCAAACAAAATTTTTAATCCTACCAGAGAGGCCCAACACAGATTAACAAGGTAATATCATTGCATTGAGTACAAAATCGATAGAAAGAACTCAGAGTTTGGGAACCAACTTTTCGTGCTAACTAAAATGGAATTGAATCTCTAGACAACAATGTAATCTAAGTTCTGAGTACAAATCAATAACTAAAATACTCTAAAAGTGTAAGAATATTGAAAATACGATCTAGGTGTGAGTTTACAAAGTTTGAAAATGAGGTAAAGTAAAGGGAGTTGAAACTCTTAAACCTTTGGCTTGAAAGACCATCCGGTTTGTTGTCCATTTGTCGACATAAGTCGCACTCGCCAATCTATTCTACTACTAGCCGCGTGGTCATATCTCTCACCGAGTTTTACAGGACCTGCACTTATAAAGGGGTTCCAAACAGCGGACAAGATCGGGATCAAAGATCAAGTCGGCGAATCGCCAACAATTACTCATACTCGCCGAGTTTTATAAAACTCAAACTCGAATGGGGCTGGATCAAATGGCAGTATGAGACGGGTCACCGAATACTTTGGCGACTCGCCAACTGATCATTTCCCTTGCCATTCTCTTTCTTTCGAAATGTTTTTCACACTTCATCCTGCAAAATCAACACACCATTATTTCTGAAACAAACGAAAAGCAATAAACAGGGTTTTGGGCTACCTCCCAAATAGCACCTTAGTTAACGTCGTGGCACGACGCAAGTTAACACCTAGTCGTCATCTTTGGAGTCGGCTATGGTGTAACTAGGTGACTTCTCGGCAAACGGTGGATAGCGACCTGATATTAATTGGTTTATTTGGGTATCCTGTAGTTGAATTACCATGGAATTGGAGGTTTTCATTTGATTCGGCATTTCGATGTTCTCTTTTATCTCTCTCAACACATTATTTTATTCTTCGATCTTGTGTTGAATGACTGCCAGGACTTCTTCATTTTGCCCACTTTCCTGCTTCTTTCCCTTTTCGCACTTGTAAAGGGGAAACTGCTTGTCCTTTTTCGTGGACTGCTCTTCCAATTCCGTGACATTCTTGGATAAGAAATTCAGCTGAGTTAACATTATAGCGCACTCTTGTTTACTCTTTATTTCCTCGTTGGTCTTAATCATGCCATCGAGGAGCTTGGCTATTGTTTCGTATGGTTGTTCTAGCAAGCAACCCTCTAAAAGTTGGTTAGAGGTGCTTCTATTTTTGGGTCCATGACCCTTATAGAAGCACTTTAGTAGCACTTTATTAGACATCCCATGCTTTGGGCAAGGATGTAGCACTACCTGGAATTTCAGCCACATCTTTTGGATGGTTTCACCCCCCACTTGCTTGAATGTCAGGAGATTGTCCCTGAGATTCAACAATTTTAGGAGAGGGTGATCCGTTTGATACCCATAACTTTCATTCTCACTCATTTTTCCTGAAATAGTTACACAACCAAACAAAACAAAACTTAAAATTAAACAAGTAAAGCTACAACTAACAAGAATAAAAAAAATTACTAAACTAACAATTCTCAAACAACACCACTCCCCGGCAGCGGCGCCATTATCATGTTTTGACGTAATCAACTGACACTATTTTGGTTCAAGTGCCATACAATCGTGTGTAGTGATATAACCCAACCAAGGGTTGGGATCGTTCCCACAGGGAGTGGTTTTGAGAATTTATAGAAAACTAAAATTTAGTTCTAATTAGTCATAGCTATAGACATTATCGAGTATAAACATAATAAATCCAAGGGTTGACGCAAACGTCAATTATCAATGGGGGTTTGTGTTAAGCTAATGAACAGAAACAACAAAAATATAAGGAAACGAGATAGAGAGACGCGATTCTTGCGTTGTGATAGGAATACATGATAAACTAGACTATTGGATACATGCTTTTGATGTTAAATTGTTTAGTATATGTGACTAGGCTAGACTATAGTGTGGGTAAATTCTCTCTCGAGCAACTTACCCCAAATAAACTAGGTTTCTCTCGAACACCGAGTTGCCGCATTAAGCAAAGCCTCCGCCTTAGCCAATTCACTCTCTCGAGCTGAATGTGTGGGAGAAGGACTAGGTTTACTCTCTCGAACTGAACCCATATCGACCCAATACCACCGGCTATCAATTTAGTAGTCTTAGTTTTACGACCTCTCTCGAGCAAGCCTAAAAACACTAGGATGAAATCGTATTTGCAACTACAATCCCATTAAGTTCATACAAAACTACTAAACAAAATCACATTTAAAACAACAAATAAACCACCAACAAGCAAGACCCAATAGATAATCTAACCTATATTCACAAAAATCACACCCTAAGAATTGGGGTTTTAGCTAGACATGTAAAAGAGATAAAAATCAATACGAATATCAGTTTCCATCAACTAGGTATGAAGAATTAAGTCTTCAGACACATCAAGAGTGAATAATCTTAGAGATCCACGTCCAATTTCTTGGAGTTGAAACCCTTTGAATCTTCAAGGTCTTAGAACAAAGTCTCCAAAACCATCTAAAACTTGAAAAAGAAAATATTCTAAGTCTGAATAATAATTGTCTATGACTTGATACTAAGTTAACAATATAAACAAGTATTTATAGTGTTTGAAATTTTGTTTTGTAGCGAACTACTCGGCGCAGTTAGTCGGGATCGCTGATACACTCTACGATCCGTCTTTTGGTCTATTTCATCGCCTTCTTGCTTTAGCCTTCAACCTCTTCGCGCTTTGAGTCGTTGGGTGATATAGTACCGCTCTGCGAAACTACTCAGAGACACGATGCCTGCTCCATTTCATCACTAACTTGATCCTTTCCTTCAGGCTCAGCACACTAGAACAAAAGGCGATCTCTAGGCCGATTGACAACTCGCCAACTTTGCTCGGCGATCTTCAGGACTTCATTTCTTTGTTATTTTTGGCCGCCTTGTTCCTTCTTTCCAAGTACTGTCCATGCTTTGCCTCAAACTCCAATTACCTGAAATTTAAGGGCTTTCATCAGATATTGAAACAAAATATGCATTTGAGGACACTAATTCTATCAAAATATTGCCCTAAATGAGTCCAATTTGTAGACTCATCACTTAGCACCGAGTGGATAGTGTGTATTAGATGGAAGCTTTTATGCTAGTTGAGTTTAGCTTCCAATGGGATCCTTCTACGCTAGTTGAGTCTGGGTTCTCAAAGTATGTCTCATGAGAGATGGAAAACTTTTACGTTAGTTGAGTCCGGATTTCTAGAAGAAATATCCCTATCCCATAAAGTATGTGCCCCCATATGTTATTTAGCTAGAGGATCCACTTAAGCTAAAAGTATGGTTCTACCGTAGGCAAGTAAGACTACCTTTTTTGGTGTGGGTAACACCGGGGGATCATGTATAGCTCACATGGTCTCATGTCGCTTAAGTCTTATTCCCACAACAACAATAAGAAGAATAATATGAATTATGAACTATGGTTACTAAATTAGCTATGTATGTGAGTTCTCAAAGGCTTTTATGATGATGATGATTATGTTGACTATGTTCTCAATGTTTTTATGCATGGCTATAATAGTTTGTGCATTTCTGTAATAACGCCTATTTTTCCTATATTATAACGAAGTGTAGGGTCCAGTTCTCAAGGTGACCATTCTAGTGGCTAAAGCTTGGACTTGTGTATCTTCAGAACTTGTTCGTGAGTCCGCATGGTTCATGGATGTATTTTCCTCATGATGTAGTTTCATTTCTTGTATTTCCCTTTTTGGATATGTTATAAGGGCTAGGCCCTATTCCATTCTAAATTTATAATAGATGGTTATGTTGAGACTTAGAGTCTAGAATTCCACTTTTCTTTTATGAAAATTTTATACTTGAAATTCATTTTTACTCTTATTGTTCTATTTCTTATGTTATGATATGCTAAGTGGATTGTATGGAGTCCTTCAGGGTTCTATACACCATGTTACATCTAGAGGGTACCCCTGGGCCGTGAAAAACTTGGTAATTAGAGCACAAAGTTTAGAATGATTCTAGTATTATGTCCCATAAGCCACTTCTAGTAGAGTCGTGATCATGAGTGTAAAGCACGCCACATTTATGAATGTGAAACTACAAGATGCTTAGGAAATTCCACTTCTTTCATTACTCTTAAATCGTGCGACAGAGTTTAACTTTATAAGGTCTTTCTGCTAATACTTATTCGTTGGTCTACATGAGATGACTACTAGAAGGGTTTTCGCAAGAAGGAATGAGGACGACAATGTAAATCAAGGAGCTCCTCCTCAATCTTCTCAAGCTTTGGTTGATCCTCTAGTCGAGAATGTTACTCATGCGGAGTTTAGGGCGACTTAACAAGTTTATGCTCAAGTCGTGATGACTCAAGCCAAAAGAGAGGTGAATGCTCCCGTGAACCCTAATGTTAATTCCACAGCTTCAAGAGTGAAGGATTTTTCTAGGATTTACCCTCTGGAATTTTATGGCTCCAAAGTGGAGGAAGATCCTCAAGAATTTGTGGATGAGGTTTATAAGGTACTTGCTATTATATGGGTGACTTTGATAGAGAAGGAAGAGTTAGCCGCTTACCAATTAAAAGGTGTTGCCCAAGTGTGGTATAATCAATGAAAGAAGGGGAGGCTAGTAGGAGCAGGTCTCATAGAGTGGGAATTGTTTAAATCGGCGTTTCTTGATAGGTTCTTTGCCCTAGAGTTGAGGGAGGCCAAGATGCAAGAGTTCATTACCCTTCGTCAAGGTAGTATGAGTATGATGGATTATGACCTAAAGTTCACCCAACTATCCAAGTATGCTCCAACTATCATGGCAGATTCAAGGACTGCGATGAATAAGTTTGTGATGGGACTGTCTGACATAGTAGTCAAAGAATACTGAACGACAATGCTTGTGCAAGATATGGATATTTCACGTCTCATGGTGTATGCCGAACAAATGGAGGCTGAGAAACATAAACAAAAGAATAGGCAGGTGAAAAGAGCTAGGACAGGTAATGGGAACTTCTCCAATACTAGGTCCGATGGACAAGGTCGACCAATGTTTAGACAAAGGTTTTTAAATCAAGGTTTCTCTAGTGCTACTCCAAGGGAAAACAAGAATAGGGTGTCCAACCCTAAACCACAAAGAGGTAATAGTAGTGGTTCTTATGTGACTAGGCCTAATTGTGCAAAGTGTGGGAGGAAGCATGATGGTAAGTGCCTAGTTGTCACGGATGGTTGCTTTAATTGTGGAAAGAGTGGTCACAAGATTAGAGATTTTGCAATGCTTAAGGTTCAAGGAAGAGAGGGCAAGCAAGCTCCTCCTAGCGGTTCAAACTTAAGTGCTCCCAAGAAAAACCGCTTCTATGCTCTCTGAAACCGAGGTGAACAAAAGAATTCTCTGGACGTAGTCACCGGTATGTTATAAGTTTTCCATATAGATGTGTATGCTTTGTTAGACCCCAATGCTACTTTGTATTTTGTGACACCATATGTGGCAATGAGATTTGATGTGCTCCCCGATTTGTGCTTAGTAACTTTTTTTGTCTAAACTTGTCACGACCCAGGGGTACCCCCTAGATGTAACATGGCGTATAGAACCCTGAAGTACACCATACAAGCCACTTAGCATATCATAACATAAGCAATAGAACAATAGGAGTAAAAATACATTCCAAGTCTAAAATTTTCATATAAGAAAAAGCAGAAGTCTAGACTCTAAGTCTCAACATAGCCATCTATTACAATGTCTTGAATAAAAAAAGGGCATTGCCCATACAACATTGTCCAAAAAGGGAAATACATGAAGTGTAACTACAACACGATAAATAGTCGTCCTCGAACCATGAGGCCTCACCAACAAGCTAGGAGAATAAGCAAGTCCAAGCTTTAGAAACTATGACTATCACCTTGAGAACCAGACCCTACATTTGGGAAAATGTATAAAAGTAGGCGTTCTTACAAAAATGCACTAAATATGATAGCTATGCATAAAAACATTGAAAACATGCTAAAAGGGACATTTGATTTGAAAGTATGCAATTGATCAAGCTTAAATAACAGTTTGAACATAGTGGAAAAGCGTAAATCATAAACATAGTCAACATAGTCATAATCATAATAAAAACCTTTGAGAACTCATACATCAAGCTTATTGAGTAACCATAGTTGACAATTCATATTCTGATTATTGTTGTGGGAATAAGACTTAACTGATATGAGACCATATGAGCTATAACATGATCCGTCGGTGTTACCCAACCCGAAAAGGGGTGTTCTACTTGCCTAGGTAGAACCATACTTTTAGCTTAGGTGGATACATTAGCTAAATAACCTATGGGGGTACATAGTTTATGGGATTAGAGGATTGCTACTAGAAACCCGACCTCTACTATCGTTAGGGCTTCTATCCCAAGATATTTCTCCTAGAAACCCAGGCTCAACTAACATAAGGGCTCCCATCTCATATGAATATCCACTCAGTGCTAAGAATTTATTCCCACGGAGTAGATATTAAGTCTTGAGTTAATTTATATTTATCGAACAATGTTTTGACACTCAATCCAGCATAATTCATAGGATAGCTCTTGGATCATATGTGAGAATAGCCTTTAACCGTCGATGTCTCCATATTGATTCAATTGTTGAGAAAGCCTTTCAACCTTAGAATTTTCATATTGTGAGAAAACCATTCACATTATATCATAATCATGGATAAGTGAGTATATGAGAGTATCCTTTCAACAACACCACAACTACATCATAATCATAAACACTTTTGTCACTACCCAGGAGTACCCCTTTAGATATGACACGGCGTACAAGACTCCAAAAGCCTCATACAAGACTCTTAGCATATCATAACATAAGATAATATAAAATGGTTTGGAAATTTAAAAAAAATTCTTTTACAATCGAAGTCTTTTATAAAAATAAGCGAAAGTCTACACGTTGTGTCAAACTATCTATAACCATTAAGACTAAACTTTGGGACGCAACCCATACAAAACTTCTAAACATAAAATGAAATGTAAGGGACAGGGTGGTCAAGCCCTTGAATACTATGAGGACATACCATAACTTCTCTTCGTGATCTAATATGAACCTAGCCATGAGGATGGAAGTCGATATAACCAAACCGTATACTTTGGAAAAAATGTAGAAAATATGGGTTAGTACAAAAATGTACCAAGTATGGTAGCCATGCATAAAAACCTTTAAAACATGCTAAAAAGGACATTTTAGTTGAAAAGCATGCTATATGCCATGTTTGAGAAACATGATGAACTTTAGTGTACGTTAAGTCACAAGCATATTCAACATATAGATCATCATAGCATAATGAAAACATACTACAAGCACCCTCAAAGTTTACTTGTTCAATGCATGAGTAAGATCTCATACTACTAGCCATATTTAAGTAAAACTTCTTGAGTAGTCATAGTTCATAGTTCATACTATCTTAGTCAATACTTATATCATCATATCAAAATAAAACCATATCATCGGTGACCCTAATTTATACTTGTGCAATACATAGATAAAGATCTGATAATCTCATCTACTTTTAGTACCACTTATAGGTCACCTTAATCATGCTTATCATTCTTAAATCTCATCTTTGGTTAATAATCATAGACTAGGAACATTCATATTTAATAAGTCATATCAAGAAAAGCGACTCATATTAACATTTACCTTCACATTAACATACTTAGTAGCATCATCATAAGCATATTGATTTCATAAGACATTATAACATAAAGGAACAGACGATAACTACTATCCACCACACACTAAGTAGTGCATTATTGAGAAGTCATAGTTCATTATCACTATTTGTGGGGGTAAGCCTTAACAAACATAGACCATGTGAGCAAATCATGGAATCCGGTGTTACCCACACCTAAAAGGGATTCCTACTTGCCTAAGGTATGGTTGTTAATTTAGCTTAGGTGGATCCACTAGCAAATAACCTATGTGGGAACATAGTTATGTGGATAAGAAGATTGCTACTAGATACCCCAACTCAACTCACATATGGGCATCCATCTCAAGAGATTACTACTAGATACCCCGCCTCAACTCACATATGAGTATCCATCTCAATCAATATCTACTCGGTGCTTAGAATTATTCCCCATGAAGTACTTAACATTTCATTTCTTGAGTTCATTATTCTGGGAGAAATGGGATATGGAGATTGCTACTACATATCCCACCTCAACTCACGTACGAAGATTGTTACTAGAAACCGCGCCTCAACTCACGTATGAGTTTCCCTCTCTATCAATATCCATCTCAACCCAACATCATTCATTAGATAGCTTATTGATTCAATAGGTGATAACAACCTTTCAACTAAGAATCCCCATATTTAGTGAAAACCTTTCACAACATGTCCTTATCATTCATAAGTGTACAATTGAGAATAGCCTTTCAATCAACACAACATCATTGTAATAATCATAGAAACTTCATTCATACTTAACTCATAAATGTGTGTATAGTGAGAATAACATTTCAACACCACCACCATTACATCATAGTCATAATCACATTACTTTCCAAGTATACATAAACATCATGATCACACAACATTCTCATAATTTGCCCTTCAAGGACCATGGATCACAATCAATCAACACACCTATAATTACTACATTAGGCATGGATAATAACATGATTCAAGTATTCAATTCATAACATTCACAATTCTATAGCATTCTACAATCATCAATCAATACCCACACTTTAAGATCCAATTTGGGAAAATAGGGTAATTCATGGATTCTTGAGGAATTTAACTTAAAATCATATAAAATCATTAATATATCCATAAACAAACATAATTAAATCATTTACAATGAATTTAAAAGGAATCCATGAGATCGAAGTCAAACCCTATCTTTTGGGTTTTCTAGTTTTGAAATTGGGGGTTTTGAAGGGGCTCTATGGGTGAAGGCTACACATAGATGAAGAGCTACCATACCTTATTGAAGATTTACCACGAAATTGATGAGAAAATCTTGATTCTTCAACCCTAGCTTCACCTTTATTCTTCTTCTTCCTTGAAGTTCTAGAGAGAGTTTATTTGGGGAAAAGTTTGTTATGGATTTGGGTCTTGGGATTTATGAGGTGTATGGGGTGGTTAATGACTTAAAATTACTTATATAGGTCTATTATAACAATATAAACGACCTCACATCAAACTAACTTAATAAGGAATTTACCTAAAGACCCCAACACTTGGCCGAATTGAGGCAGCCTATAGGCATGACCCACGACAAAGCCCCACAGACGGTGGGTGAGTCTACAGGGCGTGCTGAATGTCCGTGGTTCATGGCCTGCAGCTCCTTACCTTGTCCCTTGACCCACTACACCCAATCATGGGGAATAGGTCCACATACTGGGCGTAGGTGCCATCCATAGGTGGCCCCTTTTGGGCAGTTTCTTAGGGGCTGGTTTGGGTCCTCCTCAAGGACCCTTGGTTTGTTCTTAGGGAGTTGTACCTTGACGTTAAACCCCTAAAACCATCATTTCAAGTATCGAGAATTATTTACGACTCTAATTTACACATCAAACTCTAAAACTCTCACGTAAAACTCTAGTTTCACCTACTAGTTTTCCAGGTGATACAACTTCACTCTCAAAGGGTTCTTAAAGCATATACATAAACTTCATAAAAGATACACAATATCCTATTTTTCCCTATCAAGGGTAAAAGATCATATCAAATCAACAAATCTAGAATTCACTACATTAGACATGGATATCATCATAATTCATGTAACTCAATCAATACATGCATAATTTCATAGCATTCTTCTTTCAGCAACAAACCCACATCACAAGATCATAATTGAGAAATATGGGGATCTCATGGGTTCTTGAGGATACAACAGAAAACCCATAGGAAATCATCAATTCATGCATAATATAACATAATTCAATCATTTTGATCTATTTTGAAAGGAACCCATGGCTTTGGAATCAAACCGTAACTTTTGGGGATTTCTATCTTTAAAATTGATATTTTGAAGGGACTCCAAGGATGAATTCTATCCATGGATGAAGACTATTATACCTTATCAATGAAGTGCAATCAATTTGGTGTGAAAACCTAGCTTCTTGAACCCTAACTCCAACTTCCTTCTTCTTCTTCTTCAAGTTCTAGAGAGAGAATATTTGAAGAGGGTGAAGTTTAGGGAACTGATTTGAGTTGCGAGAAATAATGAGGTAAATAGGTGTATTTTGAGTTAAAAAGGCTTATATAGGTGTATAAAACATAGGCAAAATGACATCACTTAATACCCACTTAAAAGGGAACTACTCAAAATAACCCTTATTTTAAGTGGGATCCCCAGGGACAACGAGAGGACCCATGAGCCATGGTCCCCTTAGTGGACCTTGAGGCAGTGGCTAGGTTGGCGACCCCTTGCCCCCTAGTGGCCAAGTAAAGACCATGAACCCTTCCACGATCCTTGGTGGCCTTCACGAGCCATGAGGAATATCAATCATAAAAAGTCATTTTCTTGCTAAACATATATTTCTCATGAACATGCATCACATAGGGAAATCATGGAAAACTCAAATAACACACATGACTCCCTAAACAAGGAAAACCCAAGAGGAACTACTTACCTCAAGCTAGAATATGAGTAGAAGAAAAAAGATGAGGATAGAAGGATTTCAAATCGGCCTCGGCCTCCAATGTAGCACCCTCAACTAGATGGTTCTTTCACAAAACCT
Organism: Solanum tuberosum; assembly: GCF_000226075.1. NCBI lineage: Eukaryota > Viridiplantae > Streptophyta > Magnoliopsida > Solanales > Solanaceae > Solanum > Solanum tuberosum. The sequence continues at coordinate 1,215,501 of NW_006239091.1, read as the reverse complement.
TCACGGAAGCTATTTCCTTGTTTCTCAACATCTTCACTTGCCAATCTAGGATATCTACCAGAACTTCCTTATATAAAAGACTTTCTTCAACCCCCAACCCTTTTAAGGGAATAATGGATGCCGGATCTCCAACACACTTTTTGAGAATGGAAACATGAAACACCAGAAAAACTGAAGCCAACTTACTTGGCAAAGATAAATTATAGGAAACTTTATCAATACGCCTCAAAATTTGGTATGGGACTACATACCGGGGATTAAGATTCCCTTCCTTACAAATCTCATAGCACCCTTCATAGGTGAAATTTCCAAGTGGATCAAATCATGAATATTAGGGACACTCACCAACGTTGCTATCCAAGCATACCATTTCCCCCTTGGTAGAAAGCCTCAACTAATTCCTTAAGCACCGCTTCCTTTCAAGTCAACTAAAATTGGATCAATCCCCTTGCTTAACTTTCACATTCGCCACCAAAGAAGATTCGGACCCATTGCAAACCATAAAACCACTCTTGGTGGGGTCCACCAATTGAACACCTAGTCGGGCCAACCTATGAACACCTGTTAACGAACTGATTCTTACAATCATTGATATGGGCAACACTACCCATAGACAACCTACTTAGAGCATCTGCTACCACATTGGCCTTGTCGGGGTGATAAAGAACACTCATGTTATAATTCTTCAATAATTCGAGGTACCTCCTTTGGAAAAGATACAAATCTTTGACTAAGGACATATTTTAAGCTCTTGTTATCGGTAAAAACATCACCATGAACCACATATTGATAATGCCTCTATATCTTTAAGGCAAAAACAACCGCCGCTAATTATAGGTAATGGGTAGGATTATTCTTCTCATGAACTTTAAGTTGCCTTGAAGCATAGGCAACCGCCTTACCATTTTGCATAAGCACACATCCTCACCCAACTCTAGAGGTATCACAATATACCATAAAACCATTTGTAACTTTTGGTAAGGTCAACACCGGGGTGAAGTAAGTCTATATTTGAACTCTTGGAATTTTTTCTCACAAACTTCCGACCAAATAAACTTAGCCATCTTTTGAGTGAAATCCTTCAAAGGAGAAGCAACGGAAGAAAACCCCTATACAAACTTTCTATAGTTACCGGCCAATCCAAAGAAGCTTTTAATGTCCGAAGGAGTTAGAGGTCTTGGCCAACTCTTGACCGCGTCCGTCTTCTTAGGATCTACCTCAATAACCTTATGGTCCGTGGGTCCTTTTTCCTGGCCCCACACTTAGGATTTTCATTAGGTACTGGAACTTCAACTTTCTTAACACATTTACGGATGTGCAGGACGGCCCGTAGGTTGACCTACTGTTCGTGGATCACTTCGTAGTTCCACACTTGGTTAGAATTCCCTGAAGCTCCTATCTATGCCTAGCCATCGATGGATCGTCATAGGACCTACAGTCCATATGTCCCTCCACAGGTGGCCACTCCCTCCATGGGTGGCCACTTCTACAGAATTTCAGTTGCCATCTCACTAAACCGCGTCAAAACCTATTTCCTGCAAACATGACACATAAAACATTAGTTCCAATACAAAATAACCTTAGACACACACAAATCTTAAGTGAAATGTATCAAAAATACCGTATACTAATGGTATAACAACACCCTCAACTTAAACTTGTTGTTTGTATTCAAACGACACACTAACACTTCAAATGACACTTGTGTAGAAGAAGACATACAAACTCAAGCAATGACATGGCAATTTCAATCCATTCTATTTTCTCCGTGCAAATCTTTTCTATTAGAGTAAACAAGGTAAATCATGTGGATCAAGATATGTCAAAGCTCGACCAATAGACACCACCACATACACATTTCTTAAGTGAAATGTATCAAAAATACCGTATACTCATGGTATATCAACACCCTCAACTTAAACTTGTTGTTTGTCTTCAAGCGACATACTAACGCTTCAAACGACACTTGTGTAGAAGCAGACATACAAACTCCAGCAATGACATGGAAATTTCAATCCATTCTATTTTCTCCGTGCAAATCTTTTCTATTAGACTAAAGAAGGTAAATCATGTGGATCAAGATATGTCAAAGATTGACCAAGAGACACCACAACATACACATTTCACAATCACCAAGGTACCAACTTTTCGACAATGTAACTAGTGCCCTCACTTCACCAGAAATCCTTTTCACACAATAGATATGAATTTTGAATTTTAGGATTCATTCAACACTCACAGTCAGAAGTGACTTCTAGTACGGTTAGTGCTCAATACCATAGGCTTGCCCTTATTTTCACTGCTTAGAGTTTCCAAACTAGTTGATAGGGTCACTTTTTGACTTTCTTAGCTTGTAACGTAGACTCAGTGTTAGTTGTGGTACATTTGGGTACTTTTTAGTGACTTTCTGCCCTCCTTGACATTACATTGGCTTTGTTTTACCTCTTTTCTCACCCTATTTTTGACATCGTATCATTTTGCTTTCTTTCCCTTGACTCTTTTCAATGCATATGTGACTTTTGACTTTGTGGCTCTTTTTTGCACTTTCTTCTTTTTCTTTCACTTTATTTTTTTTCATTTTATTCAGCACTTTTGTGTATCATCTCTTTCCTTATTTTGCACAAAGTTAAATCCTCCTCTATCTTTTATTTTTTTCTCTTCAACACAAAACTCTTTCCATACCCTTTTTTTTCTTTCGGTTTCCTCTTTCATAGCCACCGTCAATTTATGGACTTTGCATCAGTTGAGGTGCACAATATCATATGTCGTACCAGGGCCAAGATCAAGGTAACTCTTTGCATTAGCCACCCTAAAATTCAGCTTTTGGCCTAAGTCAAGGTGCACATGTCCAGGGAGGGACCGAGGCCAAAACAATTATTTTAGGGAAGGTGAATTAAGTGAATTGAAAGAAATGGTCTATCTTAGGCTCAAATATTTTGATCAAACGGAAGATTGATTTCATTTGGTTTGATCATTTTAGGCTTTAGTGGACTTAATTTGAACAAGGGCCTACGATCACTTCAAAACTTGTAGTCTAGATTATCTTAGCAGGACCAACGGGGAAAGTTCTAAATTGTCACACATTGTCTAAACATTCAACTTTTCTCACACTCTTGGCACATTTTTTCATTATTAGATTATCAAATTACCCAGTTCAAGTTTTTAGCATAAGTCATGATGTCAAATCGGTTCCTTATCATATCACATTGAGATCCAACACATTCAACTCATCAAGACTATCGATATAGCATATTTCAACACATTTTGGACAGGGATCATTTCTTTCATTCTTTTTATGCCAGCATGCTTTCATTTTTCTACTTAATCCTACACATACAGTCCTAAATATGTCGGTTCAATAGAAATTAAACAGTCTCATGGGGGAAAAGAACACAGGAAAGAAAACCCCAAGAGAGAATTATGAATTGGGGTACTCAGACTTCACCCTGTCACTCATAATTTATTACCCACCCCCAGCAAAATAATGTGCGATTGTCCCCAATGCACACAAAAAATAAAAAGTATAGGATCTAGTGAAGCAAACCCGTGGCCCTCAAGTGGGTTTGGTTTCCCAGAGCTTGTTGGATTAACACTCGTAATGCCATTAGTAGTGCTCTCATATACTATCGCAACACTCTTAGTAGTGCTCTCATCAACTCTCACAGCACCGTTAGTAGTGCTCACACTTCCAAATGGGCCAACACCTATCTCAATAGCCCGTTGCTATCTAAGGTCCTCATCAACTATGGATGCCTTTTGAGCCACCTCAGTCTGCTGGAGCTCCTTCTTTCTCAGTCTCTCAGCCTCAGTATCATCAGAAGTAAGAGTAGAACGGGGGCTATTCCCAGCAACATAGGAAGAATCTAGTGGCAGTATGTCATCACCGAATAGGGCACTCATGACCACATCATCAACTGGTGCCGTAGGGGCAGACTGTGGCTCAGTCTTTAGGGAGCGAGAATTATAGTGACATCAGCACGGAGGCACTCTAACTCCTTCTTTAGGGTGGTCACATCAATGGGCGGGGTCGGCCGCTCAAGGATTCATAACTTAAAGGAATCTAGGCTCACGCATTGACCTTCTGGTCCATCATCCGCTCCATCCACTACACAACCCTCGCCACGGACTCCGCTATAGCACGCTGCATCCATGGCCTCACATGCTGAAGCAGGGTGGCCATCTGTGCCTCTAGCTTCTGTACTCAGGCTAAAGGGATGGTGGTGGAACCGGAAGAATGAGTGAGCTAGGGGCCTGACTGGTGGCCGAAGAAGGAGGAGCCTGGGCATCTATTGTAGTGGCTAGAGGGGTAGTATCATCATTCTTCATCTGCTACAAGATCATCGCCCAATGGGGGAACCTCAACATGTGGCTCCGTACGAGGTGCAACTACATTGGCCTCATCCCAAATAAGGTCGATATCAAGAATCTTGGTTTCCTGAAGCAACCGGTCACAATGCCATATGGGTATATACGCATCAATTCAAAGAAAGAAAATGAGGCAAGGGAAGGGTAGGGTTGTGGAGGACTTGAAGGCCTTCTCATGAATCACCGCAAATCTCCAAACCTACAACCATAGCTAAAACCATCACCGCTTGATCCCATATGATTACATTGTCTACCTTAGTAGGGGACACACAGTTTTGCACCAACAACCAAAATAATTTTACAGCTAATATCAGGGTCGCCTTCTTGATACCTAAGCTCATAGTCTGAACCCAATATGCACGGTCTCCATCCATAGCAATGTGACGTGCTAGCTACCTCAGTAGTGACTCCCTCTAATAGAAATTCGTCTAAAATGCCCCACTTTGAACGATACCCATCTGATAGTGGAACTCTGTTGTACTGATGGGCAGAGTATGGTCTGGGCCGTAGATAAACCTTCGTAGGGTGGTCTTGGAGATGTCAAAAGTGAACCCCCGAACGAGTGTGGGAGGATGAGCTGCAGGCTTGGCCCGCTTAGAGATGGACCCTATGATGGTAGTTCCAGAGGAAGGATAGAACTCCCTTACTATTTCCTCGCTATAAGACCCTGGTCTATGTACAATCCACTCACACCTATTCCTCTGACAAAAGATCGTGGATGGCGGGAGCAGTGTGGAAGCTAACGGTGAGAACTCGACGCCCATATGTGACCAATCAGGCCATCTTATCTTACACATTCAGCTTGCAAGCATCTGGGTAAACCTGAAACTAGCCCTCCACGCACCACTGGTTAGGCTTCGTTGCAACTACTCATGGATCAGTACGAGGGGTTACTAGAGCATCTCCTGTGCTATTGGATAGGGAAGATGAGGCGGTGCTGCCATTAGAGCTGAAACTGGATGGTGACTCAGAGCCAGCCGATGAATCGATTGGTGTAGCCCACTCCTTAGACTGGGGGGAAGTGAGCACGTCGAGAATCACTTACTGAGCTCAATTTCTCGTAGTGAGAGCGGCATTAAGGGAGGTCCTGACGTTGGGAGGAACAAACTTAGTGTCCTCCGTGTGCTCCTCAATGATAAGATGTTGTGAAGGAGCGATAGATTTGGATTTTCCCTTAGCGGCACAAGTCAGAGCTTTCTTGGGTTCCATGGTACATGAGGAAGCTTAGTTAGTACCAAAAGAAGCAAAGAAAACACTTGGAAGAATTTTAGAACAAGAAACGAACAAAAACAAAAATTTTAAAAAAAACTGGACAGTAGCTAATCTGCCGACCCACGGTCTGTACCTACGGTCCGTCGAGGGATGGACGGTCCGTGGGTCCCCTCCGTAATTTAGAGTAGAAAAAATTGGGTCTCTTATGTGGGAACCATAGGTGTGCAGAATGGTCCGTCGATGGAACCATGGACCATAGTCCACACTGTGGTTCGACATTTAGCAAAAACTTCAGGTGCTTCTGGTCCACAGACCCAACCTATTGTCCGTAGAATGACCTATGGTCCGTAGACAGGGTATCGTGGCTTAGTCTTTGCCAGGTTTCAGATTGTTCCTTTCTTTCATTCCATTTCTTTCAACAAGTAATTTGGTAGTTGATCATCCTTAGGGTTCCAATTTCTGAAAATTTTATAGATTATCACACAAAAACCTTCGAACCCTAAGTCAAATAATCCAATTCTGCCTATTAACATGAATCATTCGGTTTTAATTAATTATTCACTCACATACCATCATACCAAGGGTGTTTCTAGCACACTTTAACATTCAAACACAAAATTAACAACCCAAGGTCAAGTACCAACTTCATGACTTCATTAGACAAACAATGAACAGTGAATTCAAAGTAAGGGTGAAGTCATTTACCTTTGAAGTAATCGAAGTGGTTGAGTGTAATGATGCAATAAATTAAACTGTCTTTGCAAGCCTTTGATACCAATCCAGGACTGTAAAATATTTGGGGAATGAGATGGGTGATTTGGGAGAGAAATGGATGATTTGGCATTTGGGGAAGTGAATAGGGTCTTAATCTATCGGATTTGGTGAATAAATGGGAATGATTGTGGGAGAGAAAGAGTTTAAAAATGGTTAGGATGGAGTTTTGAACATGGGGTTTTTTTTAAAATGAAAGGTTTTATTTTATAAAGTGTATGGGTTAGGTCGGGAAAACCCTAGTTTTTGGACTCACGAGACCCCATCTACGGCCGTGGGTTGGCCTATGGTCCGTAGGTTACTGTGACACTTAGAAATTTCAAAAAAGGTTACCTGGGTTCTACGGACACCATTCATGGTCCGTGGATGGACCCACGGACCATCGATGGGGTCCGTAGACCATTGCACAACTGTTTTTCTACAGATTTTGCCTTTCTCCCCTCCAAACGTAGAAAACATTAGGACTTTCTTTTTAAATTTTTTGGACACTTTTTAGACACAAACCGTATTCTATGTCTAGCCAACATTAATACAAAACTAAAAGACCTATCTAAAGAACTACAAAGATCGAGATAAATGAAGAAAACTCCTATAATGACAAAAAAACCTACAGTTGGCTAGATTGTACATATTGGGTTGCCTCCCAAGCAGCGCTTGTTTTAACGTCGCGGCACAACATAGGCCCCTTGATTACTTAGACTTCATCAAGATAATAGGCCTCAATCACTTCTTGAACACTCTCCAATTTCCCCTTGTAGACTTTAATTCTTTTCCCATTCACCTTGAACTTTGTTCCCTCCTTGTTCCTGATCTCGATCGCTCCATGTAGAAACACTTGAGTGAATTTGAATGGCTTGGTCCACTTGGACTAGAGCTTGGCAGGAAACAAGCGCAACCTTGAGTTGAATAAAAGCACCAGATCACCCACAACAAATTCTCTCTTTTCAATCTTTTGATCATGACACTTCTTCATCTTCTCCTTGTACAAGGATGAACTTTCTTATTATTTTAGGCGAAACTCTTCAAGCTCATTCATGTAATTCACTCTTTTACTCGATGCGGCGCACCAATCCAAATTCAACTTCTTTAGCGCCTACATGGCCTTATAGTCTACCTCTACCGGCAAATGGAAGGAATTCCCATATACAAGTTGGTAGGGGGACATACGTATGGGAGTCTTGAATGCGGTCCGATAAGACCATAGAACCTTATCAAACCTCCTTGACCAATCAGTTCTATTGGTGTTCAAAGTCTTTGCAAGGATTTGCCTTAGTTCTCTGTTCGAAAATTCAACTTGCTCACTACATAGTGGATGGTAAGGAGTGGCTACATTGATACGGACTCCATATTTCTATAGCAACGCCTTGAACAACTTATTACAAAAATGGGAACCTTCATCGCTGATGATCGCCCTAGGTATACCAAATCTAGAGAAGATACTCTTTTTCAGGAATGCGGTGACACTCTTACCCTCATTATTGGAAACTGCAATTCCTTCCACCCATTTCGACACATAATCAAATGCAACAAGAATATACTTCATCCCATGTGAACTCACAAATGGACCCATGAAGTCAAGGCCCCAAACATCAAACAACTCTATCACCAATATCGGATTCATAGGTAGCTCTTGCCTTTTTGAAATTCCTCCATCTCTTTGGCAACGATCACAACACTTGGCAAAATCATGAGCATCTTTGTGGATTGTAGGCCAGTAATACCCACACTACAATATCTTATGCGCATTCTGAATACCATTATAATGCCCAACAAGAGGCGATGAATGACACGCTTCTAGTACACTCATAATGTCAACCTCGGGCACCCAATGACGCCTAATCCTATCAGCACTAATATGAAACAAATAAGGCTCATCCAAAAAGAACTTCTTCACATCATGAATGAAATTTTTCCTTTTATGGAATGACAAATCCAATGGAACCAAATCACTTGCAAAGTAGTTCGCGAAATCTGCGAACCAACGAATAAGATCATGAGAAGCAGCCAAAACCTGTTTCTCTGGGAATTAATCATTCATTCAGCCCCATCACCTAGATTGCATATAGTTTCCTCCTGTAATATAGACAAATGATCGGCAACTTGATTTTCTATCCCCTTTCTATCTTTCACCTCAAAATCAAACTCTTGCAGCAACAATACCCATCTAATCTTCCTCGGTTTTGCATCTTTCTTAGCCATCAAATACCTCAATGCAAAATGGTAAGTATGCCCTATGACCTTAGTACCAGGCAAGTAGGATCGAAATTTCTCAAATGCAAAAACCACAGCAAGGATTTCCTATTCAGTCACCGTATAGTTCTTTTAAGCCACGTTCAGCGCTTTGCTGCCATAGTAAATCAGATGAAGAATCTTCTCTCACCTTTGTCCAATTACCACACCAAGCGCCACTCCACTCGCATCACACATCACTTCAAACAGTTGCCCCCAATCTGGTGAAATAATGATAGGTCCGAAAAGTAGCTTTTCTTTCAAGTCTCCAAATTCTCTCAGACAAGCATCATCAAAATAAAACTTGCACTCCTTTTCGAGCAATTTTCAAAATGGGTGTGCAATTTTTGAGAAATCCTTGATAAACCTCCTATAAATCCTACATGCCCAAAAACACTTCTAACATCTTTAACAGACATAGGTGGGGGAAGCTTTTCTATTACCTCAACTTTAGCTCTGTCAACCTCAATACCCTTCTTAGAAATCTGATGACCCAGAACGATCCCCTCTTTCACCATGGAGTGGCACTTTTCCCAATTAAGCACAAGATTGCACTTTTCAAACTGTTTCAGTACTTTGGCCAAATGCATCAGACAACCATCAATCGAGTCACCTACCACACAGATATCATTTATAAATACCTCAATAGTGTCCTCCACCATATCTAAGAATATCGACATCATGTAACACTGGAAGATCGCTCGAGCATTACACAACCTAAATGGCATCCGTTTGAAGGCAAATGTCTCATAAGGACAACTGAAGGTTGTCTTCTGTTGGTCTGCCATAGCAATGGAGATCTGGTTGTAGCCCGAATAACCATCAAGAAAGCAATACAAACCCTTACCAGCAAGGCGGTCTAGCATCTAATCCATGAACGACATAGGAAAGTGATCCTTTTCTAACCAAGCATTCAATTTCAGCTAGTCCATGCATACTCTCCATCCAGTCACTGACCGCATCGGAACAAGCTCATTTTTCGCATTAGGAACCACAGTAATCACAATATTCTTAGGTAAATATTGAACAGGACAAACCCAACTACTATCTGCGATAGAGTACATGACTTCAACATCCACCCACTTGATGATTTCCTTTTTCACTACCTCTTGCATAGGAAGATTTAGTCTCCTTTGTTGTTCGATACAAGGCTTGTGGTCTGGCATTAGTTGAATTTTATGAGAACAAATGCCCGGAGGAATCACAATAATGTCCACAATAGTCCATCCAATATCCCTCTTGAACCTCTTCATCACAGAAACCAATGCCTCAACTTGTACTTCACTCAAATCGGCCGCAATGAAGACTCGTAAAGTACCATCTATGTTACGACTCGAAAACTAGTAAGTTGAACTAGAGCATTCTAGAGCTTTTTGTAAGACTTTTGGAGTGTGGTATGAGGATTACGAATCACAAAAATGGTTCCCGTACTTAGAATGGATATTTTAGGGGCTAAATGTTGAGGTACGACGCCCCCAAGGACCACCAAAGGGGTCCTAGAGTAGGACCCAAAAAATAGCCCCAAAAGCTGTCAATTGGCAGCACCTATACTTGCCACCTACTGGTCGTAGGTGGACCCACGCCCCATGAGTTGGGGTCGTGGGTCAAGGCATGTGTTGGACTGCAATTTTGAGCCTCTAACCAGCACCTATGGAGATGTAGCACGCTTTGTGAGACCACCCACGGTTGTGTGTGGTGGTTTCATGAGTGAGAGCAGTTTTTAAAGTTTAGTTTTCAGGTTAGGGGTTTGGGGGTTAATTAGTAATTAGTTAGGGGTTAAGGGATGTCGGTTAGTTAGTTATTAAACCACCTATATATACCTAATAGTTCCGTAAAGTAAATCAATTAACTCATTCTTCAAAGAACCAAAATTCCCTCCAAGAAATTCTATCTCTAGAAGTGAAGAAGAAGAGAAGACAGTAGGGAAGGTTTTCCTCCATTGAAGCAAGCATGATTAGGGCTTTGAATTAAGGTATGTTAGCTTATTCATCTATGGCTGCTCCCACCCATAGATCCCCCTAGGTTTTCCCGCAATTATGAAGTCAAAAACTTAATTCTAGCTAGGGTTCTTCTTACATTATGGGTAGGGTTTAGGTATGATTTCAATCTAGTGGATAATACCTAATTATGATTGTATTAGCATTCAATTATGATATTATTATGAATTTATGTGATTTCTATGGTTAAACCTAGTCTATTTGATGAATGTGATATTTTGTGGGTTTATGCCATTAGAGGTGAAATTGAATGTTCATAGGTGATCTTCTTAGATCAATTTCATGTGTAGTAATTGTTCAAGGTTAGGAACATATAATCATGAATTGAATTATACTTTGTTGAATATTAAGGATCATGACTTGTAAAGATGAAATTGAACATTTATGATCAATTGTGATCAGAATCACCTCGTAATGAAGAATGTGATTAAAATACCTTGAAATCTAGGTAAATTGATGAGATTAAGAAAGAATGCTTGAGGGTAAGGCTAATATAATGTGATCATGGATGCTAAGGCTTTGAGAGTAAAGTTTTAATGAGAATCGAAGCTTGATGGATAGATTTATGGTGGAAGACCTTTACCTACCTAATCTACTTAATGAATGCTTGAATATGTGAAGTGACAGATTCACTTGAGTCATGAGGATACCAATGTCTAATGTAGAATTCTAGATATTGTATTAATCATGAATATAGCATAACATGAAAGGATCTCTCACATAGTATAATTCTAGGTTGAAAGGTTTTCTCACCTAGAAAGAATCTAAGTCCTAGGACTATAAAATGTGATGAGGCTTTTGGTGATTCCCCTAAAACATCTTTACATGATAGGAATGTGTGGTGAGTTCCCTTAATCCTATTTAGTTTGTCATGGGGAGTGTGAGGTGATAACCCTTTATATATATGTGTGACTCCCAAGGCAATTGGTGAATACCCATTAGCCTTTAGGTTGATCATGGAGGTGATTACCTATGATCCTTATGTAATGATGTGGAGGCTAATACCTACATTACACATTAAAATTGATATGGAGGAGAATACCTATATCACCTTAAAATGGACATGGAGGCAAATACCTATGATTCATTAACTTGTATGAGTTTTGGAGAGTCCCCTTGTCTTTATGATTTATTAGTATTTGTGACTAGAGATGATTACCCTTGTTTGTATGATTCAATGATATATATATATGGCTTGAGGTGATTCCCATTGTCTTGATGATGAACTAAACATATATACCTTGAGGTGATTCCCCTTGCACTTGTGAACATGAGCGGGACTAGTTTGGATTGTAGATTTAGATACCTCTCCAATATAGGCATGACTAAGAGGTTATTACCCTTGTAGTTTTTAGCCTAAAGTGTCTAGCTTAGCATGGGTAGGATTATGGGGTCCTGTTCATGCATGGCACAAGCTTGCCTTCAGGTGACTCATGAGGTTCTTCTCTTATATGATGTATTCTTAGATAGGATTGTGCTATAGTTGCCGTCCTTTGACATGATATGATTGACTAAAGGTGAGAGTTCCCTTGTCTATATGAAGTAACCTAATAATGAGACCAAAGTAGGGTGGATATGACTATGATGACTTCAAGGTTAGGCTTAGTGTGAAGGGTAGTATGAGATGTCTTTCATACATTGCACAAGTGTGCTTTGAGGTTATTTAGGAGTATGGTGCCCTTATGGTAGAAAAGCTTAAGACTTGACCATGTATATAGACTATGATTATGATGACAAAAAAGGGATGCTTAGCTTGGTGCTATTATGGGATGCTATTCATGCATTGCACAAGTATGTTTTTAGGTTACTTAAGAATAGTCCTATTATGGTATAGATGACAAAGAGTCAAATAATGCTTATATGATGCTTATGTTGGAGATTTTGCTTATTATGATTATGATATTGTCACTTTTATACTTATAGTTTATGTTTAATGAAGTATTTCATATGATTTTAGATTATGTCTTATATTGACTAACCCTTGTCTTATGCTCTTATGGTTATGCTAGCTAACATATTTAGTACATTTTGTACTACTGCATAATTTGCCTACATTCTAATCAAATGTAGGGTTTGGAGACTTGAGTCATATTTTGGAGATAGGTCTCTAAGGAGCTAAGGATTTGAAGATGTTTGTGAGTCCTCATAGCTTCGAGGACAAAACCCACCATTTCCTTTATGTCTTTATTTCATGATTTGAGACTATTGATAGGATGTGTCCCAAGAGTTTATTCTAAAGTTGTATTAGATGGTTTGAGACAAAGTATAGAAAGACTTCCGCTTGCTTTTATGGAAATTACTTTGATTGTAAAATGTTTTATATTTTACGCACTTTTCTAGTATCTTATGTCCATGATATGCTAAGGGCTTCTATGAGACCCCTTTGGGGTCAAGTATGTCTGTTACTTCTAGGTTATACCCCTGGGTCGTTACAATATCCCCCCAAGAATACGTACCTCAAATGCGATGGTAGAGCCTTGAGCTCCAATTTTGGAGCCTCTTCAACAGACGGTTTTGCGGGTGGAGAGTCGCGATTCTTCATATCTAGCTCCAATAACTTTTCTTTTTGGAATGGAATTCGAACCTATCAAGTGCAGCAACTAATTCATCATAGTATTCAATACCATCACCCTTAGAATTCATCATTAATGTTGTCAGTGCATCAACACCCAACCTCTCTTCAATAGACACATCAGAACCTTGCTCCACAATATGATTCACCACAGATACATACTTGAGATCACTTTCCTGCTTCATAGACCTATAGTTATTGAAAGTTACCTCTTCAGTATTCAATCGAAACTTCATCTGCCCTCTCTCCATATCGACCAAGGCACGCCTAGTAGCAAGGAGTGGTCTCCCTAGGATTATGGGAACCTTAAAATCAACCTCACAATCAAGTATCACAAAATCCCCTAGAAAAATAAACGACTCCACTTTCACGAGGACATCTTGGGAAACACCAATGCGTTACTTCACAGTTCTTCAGATTAATGTTATCACCCAAATCACACAACGCTTTAGCAAAATTCAACAACCCAATGGTACAAGGAATATAGAAAGCATTATGATCCTATTTATTTTGCACAAGTGACCTGGTAGCAATAACATTGCAATGTTGCAACCTCTCATCATTTACAAAGCTAACATCCCTCTTTTTGGTCACCAAATCCTTCATAAACTTCGTATACCCAGACATTTGTGCCAAAGCCTCCATCAACTGAACATTGATGGTTAGTTGTTTAACATAGTAATGAACCTACGGTATTTTCCTTCTCCAGTCTTCTTGACTAATCTCAGTGGAAACTGCGGTGAAGGTCTAGGTATGGGAACAACTTTTTGGGTCACCTTCGCTTCCTTCTCTGTAGAATTCATAGACTATCCAGTAACCTAGATCTCATCATCATCTCTTTGGACCACAATTTGAACCTCAGACGGAATAGGGGGGTCAATGGTCTATTTACATCCTCGAGTAGTGACTTCCATACAATGCCCATCATTCTTCAGATTTTGGATTGTGTTACTTCAAAGTGTGCCAGGCAGACATGGGTTTACTGCATGGGAATCAAATTTTTGACCGATTCCAGACAAGTCATTTCACATCTCTTTCACATTCTCATTAGTCGCATCAAACCTTTTCATCATCTTTTGCATCATATCCTCAATGCATGACATACTACCCCAACTTCATTATTACTAGATTGTCGATTTGCAGGTGGAACATAAGACCCAACTCTCTCATTTTTGTTACCATAGTTGTGTCGGTTGTAGTTATTGTCGCGATTGTAGTTCCCATTCGGGAAATAGTTAAGCCTCTTAATTGTTGTTACAATAGCTCTGACCTTGGTTTTGTTGACCTTGGCGACAATTACCCGAAAACCTTGGGCGTTGGCTCGGAAACCCCCTGTCTGATCATTCACCAAATAAGCATCCTCGTCATAGTAGCATTCCTCAACAGGTGGTAGTGGAGTTCTAGTTATGTAGTTTACCACATTAACCTTTTCTGCTCCTCCACTTACATGCTTCAACACCGACCCAAGTTATGTCCTAATCTGAGCCATCTCCTCAGGAATGTCATTGGCAGATTGACTAGGTGCAGCTTGAACTACTAAAGTGCTCCTTCCAGTGTGTGACTTCCTAATGCTCCATGCTTTATTATTTTGAGAAATCTTCTCCAATTTCTTAGTGATCTCCTTAAAAGCGTACTCACCATATGAACCTCCAGGGATAGTATCAAGAACAACCTTACCATTGTCATCCTGACCTCTGTAGAAGTACTCCTTCATTGACTCATCATCTATGCAGTGATTCACAACACTTCTTATAAATGCAGTGAACCTCTCCCATGACCTACTCACAGACTCTCTAGGCAATGCTACAAAGTTGTTCAGTTTGTACTTGTGATTCAACTTCTTGGACAAAGGGAAATACTTTTCCATGAACACCTTGTGCAATTGGTCCCATGTATGAATAGAGTTATATGAAAGCTCAAATAACCATATCGCAACATCTCTGGTCAATGATAGAGGGAAGACTCTAAACCCTATGACGTTCATATCCAACTTTGGTCGTCCCACACAACTCTTGCAAACTCTCCTCAACTTGGTCATGTGCCCATGTGGAATTTCTGAAGCCATACTAGAAAAAGAAAACCTTGTTGTAAGCATCTGTATTAGACTGCTGGTCACTACAAATGTATGCCCTCGAGGTAGAAGAGGTAGATCAATAGGTCCTTCTAATTCAACTCTATTGAAGTCGAGCCTCTAATTATCACTCAACCTTGGCTTTGGCGGATTTTATACCCTCAAAGCATATCCAAGTAGATTACCCCCATGATCCAGAGTGTGCACATTAACAACCCCAGGAGTCTACAATTCAACTCCATCACCTAGATTCTCTCCAATTCAATTGACTTGGACACCTTGATTATTCATCTTTCTCAATGTTTTGCTCAACTCTGGATCGTATGGGGTCAATGGTTCGACTCGACTCCGTGTACTTGGCATACACTAGATTAGCAACCTGTAGAAAATAAAAACAAAATAAAACGTAAAATTAGAAAATAATTGACTAAAGTTCAATAATGTAGTTAAACTTAGTCCAAAAGCCTTATTCCCCAGCAGCGGTGCCAAAATTTGATATGCTCAAATTACACCTCTATTAAAGAATAATAAGCTGTCATCATCAAATAAAGAACCCAACTTGTAGGTTGGGGTCGATCCCACGAGGAATACGGTTCAGACTTAAACTTAACTCATAATTATATTCATTTAGTCAATCTATTTCCGAAGTAGCTAAATAACTGAGGGGGGGATTAGTGAAATAAATAAGTAATTGTTTTTTAAGTAACAAGTGAGCAAGATTTAAACTTCGAGTTATCAATATGAGAGAGAAACTAGGGTGTATGTGCTCCCCATAAGCTCTTAACGCGGTAATGCTAATAAAAGTAATTTTTTCCTACTGTTTTACATGGAAAAGTTGGTAATATAGGTATCCCTAAGTGATTTGTCCTCCAAATAGGGAATTTCAATTCGCACCTTGTCCGGTTACGTGTGTATACTTTACTAACCCTTACCTCTACCTCAGATTAGACATCACATCAATGTATGGTTTAGTTTACACCCTCGCACCAATTGACATTAGAGTATTAGATAGTATCACAGTAAATCTCTGTTGATAATTATTTTCTCATTAACTACCTCCTTGGTCCGGCAAGTAGCAACAAAGTGAGTTCAAACGCATGCACTCATTAAAAAGACTTCTAGGTGAAAAAATTACCAATACATGCATAAACACTATTTAAGAATTACTTAATTATTATTCATACGTTGTTAATTGCTTATGGATCCTGAGGAGTACATGATTTGGACTAATTTAGAGTTTTATTTGGATAGATTTAGTGTCCTCAAATGCTCATTTTGTGCCAATAACTGATGTAAAATCCTTGATTTCTAGGTATTTGGATTGAGGAACAAATCATGGACACTAATTTGCAAAAAGGAACAAAGCGAGTAGAAAGAAGGAAGAAATGAAGACCTGGTGATCTCCAAGTCCCTTTGACGAGTCACTGAATAGCCATTAGCTTGCCTAAAGTTCCAGTGTGCCACTACAAGAAAAAGGCTTATAAAGGACCAAAATATAGTGACGAGTTTAAAATATGGTCGTTAGTAGAATATTTTTAGGGATGAGATTATTTTGTGATCCCTATATCGCATTTTAATTCTATAAATAAATTTTAAAAATAAATAACCGGCCCCTATCATATTTCAGGAACTAAAGGAATATCAGCTGGCTTTGCTAAAAAAAATTCTCTCTAAACAAATTCCTAAAGACCTAAACCCTATTTGGAGATTACTCAAATTGCAATCTCTAGAGACGGAGATGCAGAAGACGCGTGTTGGGTTATTGCTCAAGGATATCAAATTCCGTAACTCTATGTATCTACCTCTTAATCTGGTAAACGTAATAGCTACGTTTCATCTTTTTTTCTTTCTTCGATAAAAATAAAACTTCTTCATTCATTTTTTTTTTGGTGCGATTAAATGTCTATCTGTTATGTATGAGGCTATAACTAGGGCTTGCCAAAAAACAAGGGGACATATTCAACAATTTATTATGGATTTCAGGTATTGAGATTGCATTAAACAAGTGTTCTAAATTTCTTGTGAATTGATTGAACTTGTTTGCTCATTAGGTGCCCTAAGTGAGCTCATTTATTCTAGATTTTTTTAATTTTCCTTTACTCTAGATTTTTATTTGTTTTTAAAACTATATAACCAACTTATTGAAATTGGTAATCTAATCTGTAATTTTTTTTTTAAAAAATATTGACAGGGAAGAACATTGATGTGAATTGACTTTATAAATGTATTTTCAATCACTTTTTGATTATCTGACGAATATAAGATGATGTGAATATATATTGTTAATCACAGTTTTGGCAGTAGCCTATTATATTCATATTTGTATTCATAAAGTTATTGTTAGTGCACATTCATAGGTGTTTGGTGTATAAATTTCTTAATGAAGTGATCTGTTATATCAATATTTGACATCTTTTAAGTTCTTCATGAAACTTTCATGCTAGAACCTTCAGAATTTAATTTTTGTCTCTTAACAAGACATGTTGAACTTTCGGCAGATTGTCCCTCCTTTAAAAGGAAGTGCAACATATTTATTTTGTGTTCTGAAATAGGTAAACAAAGATTTTGATATTTGATTTTTTGGTGAATTTTTGTGCTTTTGTCTTGTCTTTCAGCCATCTTGTTATTTTTGTTAATCTAATTCACCATCATTCAATATTTTTCTTCTTTTTGCTTTCTGTTGGTTATAGGTCATTAAGCTACAAATTGCAGAGTAAGTAATTTCTTTAGCCACATATATATCTGCCTGCACATAAATGTTTCAAGTAATGGATTTACAAAGCTAGAACAAATATTTGTTTGCAGTGATTTGTTTTAGTTATTTTTTGGATGTTTGACAATATCTATGCTACTGTAAATATGGTTAAAATTTAATTTTGTTGATTAAAGTTTATTGATGATGGGACTAGTGCTAATGGTCAATTATATTCTTTTCAATATACACCTCTTTCTTTGATAAAGTAATAGCGTTAATGACCAATGAAAATGAAGGGTAGGAACAAGAAAAAGAAGTTACAGGCAGTGACTTTTTCACTTAATGAGAATTCCTCTAATCTTTTTGGTAATAGATGGACTGCTGCTTCCTTTTATCGTGTTGACTTTCTGATATTTTTTATGTTCACATTGTAGTTTGTTAGTTGATACTGTTACTTTTTTCAAGTAACTCTTGAGTAATTTGTGGATGAACTCATAGATAGTAGAAAATATTTGGTGGTCTAGCAAATCAACATTGCCTTATTTCCCTGACTTACTTGGAGGTTGAAGATAAACAACATATTTTAGGACTATTGATTTAAAAGTTACTGATAAATTTTATTGTTTGTGTTCACTTGATTCAGTAGTAAATGGTTTTTCCTAATGTGTTTGTACCTTTACGCTTGTAGAACAAAATAACCTTGTTATCGTAACTTCGCTATATTTTTATTTTTTTTTACTATTTGGTGACCTACCTACTTTAGGAGCTGAATGTAAATGAAAATATTTATTAATGGGTTGTGAGAACGATAACATGTCTAACGATCAAGATGAGCATCGTAAAGTAGGCGGAAGAGATGACAAAGCACAACTGTCATGTAGAGCAGACCACACGAGAATCTTAACAAATTGAAATGACAGTGAAAATCCAGCAGTTCAAAAGAGACCTTGTGTTTTTCAGTCTTCACAAGTGAATGTGGCAGGTCATCTCTAGGTATTAGTCTATCTTTGTTCTTTATATTCAATATGTTTCTTTATATCTTTATAGAAATAGGATTTTAGCAATAAAACCACTTTCACAACTACAAAGGAGAATATCTTATCTCGTCTACTTAAATTGTGGGAATATGAGAATCTCTTTAGATGAATTGAAAGAATTTGTTGTTGAATGGAAGATGATTTTACATCAATAATTAAAAGGAAACAAAAGTTATTTAGTACTTACTTTTGTTCAAAATTATGAATTAATATTGTGAACATATATATGTTAAATTTAACCACTTGAATTTTAAATAAAATCTATTTTGAGTTGAATTCTTTTGGTAGAAGTCTTTTTATAGAAGTTTTAATGTATGTTTCAGTTCATTAGCCATACTCTTGTGACGATAGATTTTGCATTGGAACTATTGTGGAAGTGTTCTTTTAGATTGATAAGTGAAGGGACTTTCTTATCCACAAGAAATATGGCGTCATTTGAACTCACAACCCGAAACACCTATTATATTTACCATAGTTAATTTCATAAGACTAGGCGAATCCAAATATTGTCCTGATACATAGACAACTCATTAATTGGTTGTTTGTTATCTCCTTATTTTATTATATTGTACTAAACCTATGTATTGTCTAAGTCTTTTCCTCTAATCTAGTACATGGAAATAAGGTAATTCATTATTGTTTGTATTCTTGCAGCCACTTTTACATTGATGTTTAATTTTTTAAGTGTATGTACATAATTACACTTGATGAATTTGGACTTTTTTTCAGGTGAGTGGTTAAAACACTGTCACACTTGAGTTGACATAAGAACCATTAAACAAATTTTCTAGTCATTCTTATAGTTTCTAAAGATAATGTTTTATGTCATTACAGATTTTGAAGACTCAATTTATCATTGAAGATGAAGATTTCAAAAACATCATACAACCTAACAAGGCGATTATCATTTGGCTCTTGTTGATGAATATATGAACAATGGTTGCCAAGAAAATATGTTGTTCCGAGGAGCTACACGACCGGATTGGAACCTAAGCATAAATACTCCATTAGATGTGGCAATGGGAATCCTTTATCTCCATGAAGAATGTGACGCTCCAATTATCTATTGTGATATAAAGCAACAAAACATCTTACTCAGCGAGCTGTTGACAACTAAAAATCTCAGATTTTGGGCTACAAACCTGCTAATGGTTGATCAAACAAGAACATTCAGTAGTGTAAGAGGGAGTATATGGTATTTAGCATCAGAATGTGAAACAAATGGCCCATCTCTATCAAGGTTGATGTCTTCAGCTATGGTATTGTATTGCTAGAAATCCTTTGCTACAGAAGAAGCATTGAAGTCTGTGTGACTAAAATAGAAGAAATCCTAAAAAACTTATAAGTTATATGTCATGGCCATGTAACTAATGAGATGTTAATTTATTTTTTAATCAAGTCTTTTATCTTTAACTATTATCTATGTTGTATATATTGTAGTATCTTAAGATACTGGAGAGAAATCTTTTGGTTGAGCTGAGTATATGATCAAACAATAATTTTGTTTGGTTTATGTATATTTTAGGGACCAGCTATTTTCTTGTTCTTAAAGACATTTAAGGAGAATTTTTGTCGTCCTTAATTATTTTCGCACCAGTGCAATCTGGTCACTGATGGGCTAGAGGTACTAGGAAAACACAATACTAATCTTTTTTTAAGAACAAGAAAGAAAGTCGCTAAAACAGTTTTAGGGACTAGATTTTTTCCTGTCCCCAAACCCATTTAACGACCAGATTTTGAAACTCGCCGTAGTTGACCAATTGCGACTGAGCCTGTTAGGACGGGTCGCGGCCAGCTTTTTCAGGTCGCAAATGCGCATTTGCGACCAAAATTGGACTTTTAGGGACTAGATTTCCCTTCCTTAGAGGTTGTTTTTCTAATAGTGTGCCAAGCCCTGAAGGAGAAAATCAAGTCGGCGAGAGAAAGAATCAGTCGGCGTGTCACCGAGTGGTTCCGTGATGGAGTCTTTGATCACCGAAAGTGAGAGAACTTGAGGATACTGAAGGCCAAAGCAAAAAGGCGATGGAACTGACCAAAGGGCGGATCGTCAAGGTGATTGCTGAGCCCGACTTACTACGCTGAATGGTCCTTCGCAATATTTTTTGGTGACTATAAATACGTTTTTGAACATATAGTTTAGCAGTGGATCTTCATATCAATCATAATTTTTATATTTGACATTGAACACTGAGTATAGAGACTATGTTTTCCTTAGCTTTGAAGAATTGAGGTTTTCCATTTTTGAGAAATTGGAAGTGGGTCTTTGAAATAATTCAATTTGGACCTTTGTAAAGATGAAATTAATCTTATCCAGTTGATGGAAACATAATTTGGTAACGATTTTTATTTTTTTATGGTGTCTAGCTAAAACCCCAATTTTTGGGGTGTAATTATGTGATTATGGGCTGATTTAGCTTATGGGTATTATTGATTGTCATTTTAAATGATATTTAGAAGTCATTTCAATCATTAATTGTGGTTAAAATTAAAGGATTATAGCTGCAAATGAAGTTCTACCGTCGTGTTTTTGGCTTGCTCGAGAGAGAAGTTTTTAAACCAAAATTATTGATTGATGGTATGTGGGTATTGCGTTGTCATGGGTTCAGCACAATAGAATGAATCCTAAACCCTTTTCCACACATTCTGCTTGAGAAATTGAATGGACTAAGGCATAGGTTGTTCTTATTTTGTATGCTTGTCGATGAGAGAAATTGACTTGATTCGGTGTAAATTGTTCGAGAAAAAGTTAACCTCCTCTATAGTCCAGCCTATTCACTAATTTATAGCTATTTTCTAATAATTGCAATTAACCATTTGTCTACATTAGCCTATAATCGAATCACATCCCATGAACCCATCTCCTTATTGTTATTCTTTGTATTTGCTGCTGTTGTAGTTGATAATTTCAAACCAAAACCACCTATTATTTGACATTCGTGTCACACCCTAATTTGAAGTATGTTTTTATTCTATAATGTTTATTCCTATGATTGACTTGAGCATGTTTGTACATTCCTATTGAATCTTAAAGATGTACCACTCCTTGGCGGATTCGACCCCAACTCATTTAGTTATGTTATATACTGACTAACGATCGTTGACACTTAGAATCAGATGAAGTGTCTTTGATAACATTATTCAATCAAAATGGCGCCGTTGCCGGGGAGTGGTGTTGGTTAAGATTCTGTAGTTAAGTTGAATTTTATTCTTGGTAGTTATAGTTGAATCTACTTATTTTTAGTTGTGGTTTGTGTGTTGCTTGTTGAGCAGAATAATTGAAGATAACTTATAGCAACGGTGAACACACCCTCTATTGAGATTGATGATTCTTAGGGATGACATACTAACTTTCAAGAAATTGTAGGGTGAGACCATCTATGAGTTGTGGCAAAGATTTAAGGCACTGTTGCAACATTGCCCAACTCATGAAATTCCAGATACGGTGCTTCTAGAATGCTTGTACGGGGGTCTTGGTCTGGAGAATAGAATAGTGGCTGACCAACTCTTCTCGGGTTGTTTGATTAAACAACCCTATGAAACAGTAGCCCAACTCCTTGATGGAAGGATTAAGACCGACAAAGAGACCGAAAAAAGACTAAGAATTGGCCACATTGTTGACTCATCTGGATGTCTTGGGCAAGAAAGTCATGGAATTGGAGGTCATGTCCAAAAAGAAGGACATGTACATCCCCCCTCACGAGTCGAAGGACGAAGAAGCAAGAGGATGGGCAAATTGAAGAGGTCCTTGATGAGTCCACAAATTGGACTCATTTAGGGTTTCTTTTGATAAAAATTGTGTCCTCGAATGCTTATTTTGTCTAAATAACTGATGAAAACTACTAAGTTACAGGTATTTGAAGTTTTAGTGAAAGCATGGACACTTAGGGACAAAAAGGAATAACAAGGCTGAAAAGAACGACGAAGCTGAAACCCGAGCATTGCCAAGCACACTTCGTGATTCGCCGAAGGGATTTACTCCGCCCTTTGTTCCAGTACGCGAAGCCCTGAAGGAGAAGGATAAAAAAAGGTGATGAAAGGACCAGTCGGCGCTTCGCCGAATAGTTCCGCGAAGCAGTACTATACCGCCTAATGGTCCAGAATGTGAAGGTGTTGAAGGCAAGCACAAAACAGCGATGAGACAGACGAAGGTCGAGTAGCCGAAGTCATTCGGCGACATCAACTAACTTCGCCGAAAGATCCGCCAACGCTATTTTCTAAAGTCAATAAATACTGAACTTATTATTATTTTTAAGAGTCGAACTTTTATTTTAATTTCCAGAATAGAATAGTACTTTTTAGATATTTTCTCCCAACTTTGGAGAGGGTTTTTGGGAACTTGAAAAAAGTAGTTCATCTTCCCCAAGTTGGAGTGGGTCTTCTCTATTCTTCTTCCTTTAATTAAATTAAGGTTTAATTTCTTATACCCATTTGATTCTACTATTGTTTTAGGTGTATTTTGTTATTCGTTGATGTGTGGCTAAAAAACCCCATTCTTGGAGTGTGATTTAGCAAATATGTATTGATATTATTGTTGAGTCTTGCTTGCTGATAGGTTAGATGTAGTTCAATGGTGATTTCACCTAGTGGTTGTGGTTTAATCTAAAGGGTTTGTAGTTGCAAATACAAAGCCACTCATATGTTTTCGGTTTGCCCGAGAGGGAGGTTGCGAAACGAAGACCACTAGACTGATGGCCTAAGGAGTGGGTCGACATAAGGTTCATCCCGATAGGGTGATTCCTAGTCCCATATCCTAATACTCAGCTTGAGAGAGTGAGTGGGGTAAGGCATAGGCTGGTCTTCATGCGGCAAATGGGTGTCCGAGAGGAACGCATTTGAAACGGGGTAAGTTGCCTGAGAGGGAACTCATTTCCATTTAAAGCTTAGCCTACTCACTATTATCTTACAAATTTCTCATCAAAAGCATGTACCCAACTATTTATCTCAACTTGTATTGCGGTCACACCCCACGAACATTTCCCCATACTTGATTTTCTTGTTAATTTTTGCTATTTTTACTAATTGTGACAAAACCTCCAAATCGTTATTTCACACTTTTTTGTCGCCCCCATTTATTTACTATGTTTTTACTCGTTAATATCTTTAGCTACGACTGGTTAGAGCTAAATTTTATTTTTCTATCAATTCTTAAAACCACTCCCTTGGGACACGCCCCAACCTTTAGTTGGGTTACTATACTATCGATAAACGTAGGCACTCATATCGTAGGATACTGTCGAAGGTCACGATAAGCATCAAAATGGCACCGCTGCCGGGGATTGGTGTTATTTGGGAATTCCTAGTTAAGTAGAATTCTAGATTTTTCTTAGTTTAGCCTTACTAATTTTAGTTGTAGTTTTATTTTCTTGTCTGGAGATCAGAGTAGGGAAACAAGAATGGATAATCACTATGGGTGTCACACAGATCATCCTCTCCTGAAACTATTGAACCTCAGGGATAATCTTCTGACGTTCCAACAAGCCGGAGAGGAAACAATTCAATAAATTTGGGTGCGGTTCAAAGCAATATTACAAACATGCTCAGCCCATGGAATGACTAATAAGACACTGTTGGATTGCTTCTATCGGGGTCTTGAACCCGAAAATAGAAGCATAGCTGAGGATATTTTTGAAGGCAGAATGCTAAACCAAGCCTATGAAGTTGTCGCAACACTACTTGACAATATGGTCAAAGCCGGCAAAGAAACTGAAAAGAAATACAAATGGGACAAATTGGTGGTGCAAGTAGATGTCTTATCTAAACGGGTGATTGGATTGGAAGAACAAGCCTGGGAGAGGGAGAAGTACTTCTCCCTTCGAGAGTGCAAACATGGAAATAAGAATGGGAGTGTGCAAAAAGATGATGCCCTTTCAATCATTCAACAAAAACTCGAAGAACAGTACAAGAAGTTGAATGACATGAAAGACAACATTGAAATGCTAAATGAAACAACCACTGCAAACTCCATCACAATTCAGCTGCAAGATGCTCAGATAAACCATTTGATGACAGGTAAATACCCACCATTCACTGAGGACTCACCTAACTACACCATAGGTGATTCTGAGGATGAAGAGTAGTCTTTGACTTACGTCGTGCCACGATGTTAAGTAAGGCGCTGTTTGGGAGGGAACCCAAAACCCTTTGTTATCTTCTATTTTGCGTATTAATTAAATAGTAGTGTCCTAGTTTTACAGACTAAAGTGTCGAAGGTGATCAAAAGGTGCAAAAGGGTGAGCAACAATTCCAGTTGGCGAATCGATGAATAATCCAGTGATCAATTCTATTTCGTCGTTTGACTCAAGATATCTTCAAAATCCAGAGTCTGTAAAACTCGGCGACAATTGGAAATCATTGTCAAATCACCGATCATTTCGGCGACCGCGATAGAATTCGTCGTTGGGACCCTCGTATAGAAGCGGTTCTGTAATCTTCGGCGAATAAACCCACAGTCAGCATTCCACCGAATGAGTTACCTAGTTTGACTAACGTCGCCAAGTGGATAGTTTTTGCAAGCCAAAGCATCAATGTCTAGACAGATGGAACAACCTATTAGCTAAGATCACCTCTTTACCTCCCTCTTTGTCTTATTATATTTTCCAGTTTGGATTCCGTATTACCTGCATTTGTAGACAAATTGCTTTTATTTGTGGTGGGCTGAGGTCCACAATTTTGTGTGATGTTTATGATTCGTGTTTTGAATACATTTGAGTTGTATGTTTATAATTGTGTTAATTATTGGTTTTCTGTGGATGTGGCTCCGTTTACTTTTAATTGCAAAATAATTTTGACAATTCTGAATTTTTTTGAATTTTTTGCACATTTTTGCCACCCCTCGTGAGTTGAATGTGGCTGTTCTTTTGCAAAAATTAATCTCGTTTTGATCAATATCAATGACTTGAATAGTGCTCTCAATTGAATAAACATGAATGTATGGCTATGATGATGCCAAATGAAGTTGCGTAGACAATATGTGAACTCTTTGCATCTCGTTGTGATTAGCCATTTATCGAATTTATTCTCTTGTAATGACCATTGCACACTAGCGAAAGTGTGTAGTCTTGTTTGACTTAAGTGTTGATGCCTTGTGTGATTACCTTGCTTTTAACCATGCATGAATAAACCTAGAATTTGCCTTGTTAGTCTGATTGATTTAGAAAGGTTTCCTCTTTATATGATCTTAGGTAACTTTAAAGAGTGTGAGCCAAATTTGACATATACCTCTTTTGTGGCCTACCCGTGAGTGTGTGAAACTATTTTTGAACACCCTTTGATCCTTACCTTTCTTTGGAAGAACCTTGATGAACCCTAGACCTCACTTGACCCACTACCTATAATCCTATTAATTTGTGGTTTAGTGAATAACCAATTTAGGCCAAAATCCTAAGTTGGGGGTGTGGTGAAAAGGAAAACGAGAAGTCAAGAAGTGCAGGAAAAGTCCCCTTAACCCATGGTGTTGCAGAACAGTGGAAACCCCTTCAATTCAAAGAAGAAGGTACGAAGGAAATCGGGTTTCCAAGCAATCCAAATAGGTGAATAAATAGGTGACTTAGAAGCACTAGAAAAAGAATCGATAGAGGAAAAGAAAGGAATGCCCTGAGAATACCACATCCCACGAGGAAGGAAACACTAAGCCTCAATAACCATACCTTTGCACTTATCACTATTACAAGCCTTAGAAATACCTTTTTGATCTTCAGTAAGTCGAATCGAAAGTCGATTGGAAAATAAGGGCAAACCTATGGGTAAAAACATGCATTGTGTTCCTCTTTTTGAGTGTGAGCGTTGCATCTAATTCCTGATCTTGAATTGATTAACCTCTGTGTGTGAATATGGAATTATTCTTCATGTGAGGGCATTTAGATACTTTTTGTCGAGCTTGAACCTGCACAAGTAGAAAGTATTGCGAGCACGAGAATGTCTGGTAATCGTGTGTCACAACTTGAATCTTTGAGTACACAGTTGATCTGTGCATAAGTAATTTGAATCTTGTTGTGTATGTTCATGATTGAGTTTTGTGTAGCACTGTTTGAGACACCCTTTTTGAACGGCTGAACTTGAGTTTGCTTGAGGACAAGCAAAAGTTTAAGTTGGGGGTGTTGATCAGCCCAGAAATTGGACTCATTTAGGTCTTTATTTTGATAAGAATAGTCTCCTTGAATGCTTATTTTGTCTAAATATCTGATGAAAGCTCTTAAGTTTCAGGTATTTGAAGTTTCAGTGAAAGCATGGACACTTAGGCGCAACAAGGAACAAGAGGTCTGAAAAGAATGACGAAGCTGAAACCCAAGCATCGCCAAGCACACTGGGCGATTAGCCGAAGGGGTTAACTCCGCCCTTTGTTCCAGTACGCGAAGCCCTGAAGGAGAAGGATCAAAAAGGTGATGAAAGGAGTAGTCGGCGCCTCGCCTTATAGTTCCGTGAAGCAGTAAAATACCGCCCAATGGTCTAGAATTTGAAGGTGCTGAAGGGAAGCATCAAACGGCAATGAGACAGACGAAGGGCAATTCGCCGAAGTCATTCGGCGACATCGACTAACTTCGCCGAAAGATCCGCCATCTCTATTTTCTGAAGTCTATAAATGCTGAACTTATTATTATTTTTAAGAGTCAAACTTTTATTTTAATTTCCAGAATAGAATAGTACCTTTTAGATATTTTCTCTCAAGTTTGGAGAGGGTTTTTGGGAACTTGAAACAAGGAGTTCATCTTTCGCCAAGTTGGAAGTGGGTCTTCTCTATTCTTCTTCCTTTACTTAAATTAAGGTTTAATTTCTTATACCCATTTGATTTTACTATCATTTTAGGTGTATTTTGTTATTTCTTGATGTGTGGATAAAACCCCCCCATTCTTAGGGTGTGATTTAGCAAATATGTATTGATATTATTGTTGGGTCTTTCTTGCTGATAGGCCAGATGTAGTTTAATGGTGATTTCACCAAGTGGTTGTGGTTTAATCTAAAGGGTTTGTAGTTGCAAATACAAAGCCACCCATGCATTTTTGGCTTGTCCGAGAGGGAGGTCGCGAAACCAAGACCACTAGACTGATTGCCTATAAAGTAGGTCGACATGAGGTCCCGAGATAGTGAGCCCTAGTCCCATATCCTAACACTCAGCTCGAGAGAGTGAGTGGGATAAGGCGTATATTGGTCTTCATGCGGCAAATGGGTGTCCAAGAGGAACGCATTTGAAACGGGGTAAGTTACCCGAGAGGGAACTTATTTCCATTTAAAGCTTAGCCTAGTCACTATTTTCTTACAAATTTCATATCAACAGCATGTACCCAACTATTTATCTCAACTTGTATTGCGGTTACACCCCAAGAACATTTCCCCATACTTGATTTCTGTTAATTTTGCTATTTTTACTAATTGTGACAAAACCTCCAAATCGTTATTTCACACTTTTTGTGTCACCCCCTTTTGTTTACTATGTTTTTACTCGTTAATATCTTTATCTACGACTAGTTAGAGCTAAAATTTTTATTTTCTATCAATTCTCAAAAACCACTCCCTTGGGGACACGACCCCAACCTTTAGTTGGGTTACTATACTATCGACGATCATATACACTCATACTGTAGGTTAGTGTCGTTGGTCACGATATGCATCAGTCCTCTCACTCATTCTACACCAAATCTAAGAGCACGACATATTTTTAGAGGACATAAAAGAGAACGTCTTAATGATTAATCAGATGACAACCTCTCATTCCATGTTCGTTCAGCTACTAGAATCCCAAATGGACCAAGTGTTTTCTTGTCTCTACCCAAAGACAGAAAAGGGGTTGCCTTGTGACACTTAGGCAAACCAAAGGAATGAAACTTTAGTGGTGAGTTGCGTCGTTCCACGACATTAACTAAGGCGCTTCTTGGGATGCAACCCAAGGTTTTATCACTTTATTTTAGTTTTACAAATAATCGTGTGTTGATTTTTCAGGTTGAAGTGTTGAATTTGTTTGAAAATTGCTGGTTGGTGAGCTAAAAGTCAAGTCGATGACTCACCGAAGAGGTCGGCGATCCCGAATTGGACTCAAGAAATTTTGAAATTAGAGTCTGTAAAATCCGATGAGCCTAGGAGTAGATTGGCGAATCACTGACCAGGTCGGCGATCACTATTTTGTCCGCCGTTTTGACACCCACATGAACTGGAGTTCATGTAAAACTTGGCTAGGTAAGTGTCCATGTGGCGTGTCGCCGAGTTGGTCAGCGAGCAAAACTTATGTCATAGAATAGGCGAGAACAAGACGGTTTTATAGGCAAAAAGTTCAAAAGTTCAAAATCTTTCACATTCCCTCACTTCCCAACTTTCCAAACTCACACCCGCATTATATTTTCCCATAATTTTTCTTTATTAGTGCTTTCTAGTCCTCATTTGTTTGTTCGGAGTTGGATTCTTTGCCACCTAGCTTTATAACTTCTCGTATTCGGCTTCTAAGGTTGGTTTTCCAAACCTCAAATTTATATTGACTGATATTTACTCATATGCAATGATCTTTATCTTAGTGATGTATGTTGAGCTTCTCTGATCGTAATTGTATGCTTGAATGCCAGTTTTAATTTGAATATCATGCCTAGAATGCCTTTATTGGTAAATTCCCATAATTTTTGTGCCTTAAAATTGATTAAAATTGTGGGGTTGTGCTTGAATGATTGTTGGGTCTAGTCGGGTGAAGTCTAAGTAACCTACATTTGTTCCAAATGACGTAATATGGCCAATTATGGAGCGGTTGACGTCATTCTTAAGGGGAAAAGTCGTCAAATGGTCAAATTTTGCAAAACTGCGAGAAGTCTGATTATACTAGGGACATGGGTGTAATGGGTCTAGGTCTAATTGAATGGGTGCATGTTTTGATTTTGTTTTCGGGGGGTGCAGGATTGAAGTTGTAGGTTGGGGTTGAAAGTAAGCACGTTAGACCATTTGGCCAGCTGAGTCGAGCTCGCCGAACCACTTGGCAGTTCTCCATATCCCTCTTATCGCCTTTAATTTCATGCTAAAATTTGGAGTTACATTCTGTAAATTTCGGTCAGAAGCCTCAATTCGTGGAGTGCACTCGGCGACTCACCGAGAGTCCTTCTTGATCACCCTTTCTATGCCCCTAACCCCTAAAATGCATTGTAACTTTTGGGGGGCTAGTCCTAGTTCACCGAAAGGCCCTTCCCATCGCCAACAGGTAAATTTTTCCAGGAAATTTTGATCCAATCCTTTCGGCGAGCCCGATCCGGCTCGCTAAAGAGATTCGGCGACTTACCGACTGGTTCGGCGAGTCTTTCTGCAACTATTTTTCTGTGCATTTGGTTGAACTATTCCCAATTCTTTTTTATGTTTTTGCATATATGGCTACAACCACCTAGACATGCCCCCCCGTAAAAGAGCACGGGAAATTTTTATAAATGAAGGAGCATCCAACCCTCTTAAAAAGTGAAGAATAGAGCCTCCAAAGGGAGGCAAGGGTAAAGGCAAGAGGCAAGAAGCAAGAGGCCAGCAACTGAGGTCCCGGAGCACAACTCCAGCAACGAGGGAGAAGCCTTTAACTCCCAATCTATATTATCTGAACCGAAAGATGACCATACAATATAGTCCCGGAGAGCGAAGATCCGTGCTAGATCTCGTCTTGACTTAGCTAGAGTCCCAGCAGCATCCTCTCCAGCAGATACAGTGCCAGCTCCGACACCTCATATCGCTCCAGTGCCACCAGTGGTTCCTCCTCCCACGCTACTCAATAGATTAAAAGTTGAGGGGTTTCAGACTATTTTACATGAGAAGTTGTTATCTACAGAGGGGCTTGAGGGTAGATACCCCACAGTGAGGGACACCCACAGGTTTTAGCAGTTCACCAGTCACCGTGTAACCACCCTAAAAATGAATAAGTTAAACTAGAGCCTAACGTGTGTGTGTTAGAGTTTGGTGTGAGGTTTGGTGGTGGTTTATGTTGTCTCGATCCATCGTTAAGGTGGTTAGGGGTTAGACGTCAAGGTACGACCCGTCAAGGACCACCCTAAGGGTCCTTGAGGAGGAACCTAAGTCTAAACCCCAAGACCTAAGGAAACCATGAGGCTGCCCAAAATGGGGTAACCTACGGAATAGGTCCACGCCCCGTAGGTCCATCCACGCCCCGAGGTTGGCCTACATAGGTCAAGGGCCCCCAAAACAGGTCACAACCACGAATGATGGATGAACAGTACATCCCGTCAACCCATCCACAGTCTGTGAATGGGGGTTTGTAGATGGCACTTGTATGTGCTGCCTAGAATCGACCAAGGTAAGGTTTAATTGGTAATTAGTTAATTAATTATTTTAAGTTTATGGATGGCTATTTTAATTAATTTAAGATATTTTAAGAATATTAAAACAATAGAATACTATTTTAGATTTCATTATTCAAATTTCCCAAATCAAACTCCTCCCTCTCCAAATATCTTCTCTGTAGAACTCCATTGAAGACCAAGAGAAGAAAAAGACTTAGGGATTGAAGTGAAAGGCTAATTGAGTGGATTTTCGCGAAATGTATCTATTAAGGTATGGTGATCCTTCATCTATGGTAAGATTTCACCCTAGAGTAAATTTCAAAGAATTTTTCAAAGTTTTGAAGTTTCTCAAAACCCTAGGTTTTACTCAATCTCATGGGTTTTTTCATCAAACATTTTCAAATGGTTTCTAATGACAAATTATGATTGTGTTGATATTTAATTGATGATTTATGATAAAAATACTCTAGGAACCCATGATTTCTCTCAATTCCTTAATTGTGCTTTATGAAGTGGGTTTTATGATTATGAAAGCTTATGAGTGGAACTTGTCTAAATTGCTCTGGGTTATTGAATTGTATGATCATCTATGCCTAATTATTGTTAATTTTTGGTGAATTGAGGATTTGTGATCGTAGCCTTGAAAGGGCAAGTTTGACCTAATTACTTGTTGAATTAGAATTGTGCTAGAGATATTGATCCACTTGAAAGGTGGAGGTGTTTACTTCCTATGTATAATGTGAAGGATATACGTGTGATTTCAATGATAGAATGTGTATTTTTTATAGAATGTAAATGTGTTGTGATTGAAAGCATATTCTCACTTAACACTTATGAATGTTGATGATGGAATGTGAAAGGTTCTATAATCTATTGTGGTATATCTTGAATTGGTAGGCTTGTGCATCCTTTTTTTGTATTCATGAATGTGATCATGAATGAATTATTTTGAATTGGTAGGCTTAGGTGCCCTCTTCTTGACAAATGAAAACTATGATTGAATTGGTAGGCTTAGGCATCCTTTTCTTAAATAATGAGTGTATCTTGACTTAATGTCTTGGATTGGTAGACCTAATGTTGGTATCCTTTCATAAATGAATGAAATATTATCTTGAGTTGGTAGACCTAATGTTGGTAGCCTTCTATAAATGACTAATGAGGTATTTTAGACTATGTCTAGAACCGATAGATCTAAGCTTGGTGGCCCTTCATGATGAGTCTAGAACCCAATGTGAATGTAAAACCTTGAAATGGTAGACCTAATGGTGGTGGCCTCCTTCTTGTGTGAGATAATGGACTTAGAGATGGTAGACCTAAGGGTGGTGGCTCTCTCTAGGAGAGTGAATGAGCAATCCTTAATGAATCTTGAAACGGTAGGCCTATTTATGGTGGCCCTTTATTGGATAAAGTACTTTGGGTCAGTAGGCCTAATGTTGGTGGCCCTCTCAAGTACACTAATGTAATGTGAATGAACTACTCTATGGGAATGGAGGCTAAGCACCGAGTGGATATGGTTAAGATGGTGGCTCTCCCAATGTTAGGCTAGAGACCAATGAACATCTTTCTTGTCTCATAACTATGTGCCTACATATGATGCTTACTAGTTCTACCCTAGGTAAGTAGAACACCTTTTTTTGGTGTGGGGTTACATGACACCGGATTCCATGATTTTGATCTCATGGTCTATTTCGGTTGATGCATATTCCCATCATGTGAGATGTGCACTATAGTTTCTTAAGAGGTTCTACAAAGTGTGGGTAGTAGTATGGGATGCTATCCTACATGGCACGAGTAGGCTTCAAGAAGGATAGAGTGATTTCTCTGAGTCTTAATGACTAATGAATGAAAGTCCTCTAAATGAAGCTAATAAAGAATGTTGATTTGAATGTCTAATGTAATGATGCATGCTATACTTGGATTGTATTATGAGTTACTTCTTATTTATAACTTATTGTATTTGAATGTGCCTTGCATATGGTGACTTCAAATGAGTACTTAGTGTGAGTAGTAGTATGGGATGCTACTTGCACATTGCACAAGTATGACTTAGAGGTTGTCTTAGGTGATGGTCCTTATGTGATGAATTAACTTGTTAAGGTTTAGGTCTCTTGTGTATGAGTATTATTGAAAATGGAAAGGTTGAGTGGTAAGTTCACTTTTGGTGACCTTAATGTGGTACATTGGTGTGGATGCTGGTATGGGACGTTATCCATACATTGCACAAAGTATAGCTTGAGGGTTACTT
>NW_006239091.1:1162512-1181909 GCF_000226075.1 Solanum tuberosum | reverse complement strand
GGTTGTCTTAGGTGATGGTCCTTATGTGATGAAATAACTTGTTAAAGGTTTAGGTCTCCTGTGTATAAGTATTATTGAAAATGGAAAGGTTGAGTGGTAAGTTCACTTTTGGTGACCTTAATGTGGTACTTTGGTGTGGATAGTGTGATGGGACGCTATCCATACATTGTACAAGGTATAGCATGAGGGTTACTTGAGGTCAAAGCTAAATGTAAAGGGAAAGAGTTATGTGTTGATATTGCTCAAATGTGATGTTATGAATTATATGATGATTATATTTGTATTTGATGTCTCTTATGCTATTGTTCATGATATTTCTAAAAGTGGCACAATGCATGGTTTCCAACCAAAATATCCCTTTTAAAGCATGTTTTTGCATGGTTATCATACTTAGTACATTTGTATGTGCTAACCCATTCTTCTATGTTTTTACTACAAGTGTAGGTTCCGGCAAGTGATTGCTTCTATCTATATTGAAGTGCTTGGATTGCTATTCTTCCAAGATCAAGTGGTATGTCCTCATTGTTCGTGGACAAATGTCTTTTTAGAAGCTTCTTTCTTTTTATGTAATTGACTACTTTTGATTTCCATTGTAAAGGGTCGTGTCTCTATTTTGTTCAAGATTGTGTCTATGCTGGTCATGTGAGATATACGCTCTTGCTTGCATTTAAATATTTTCGAATGTCTTTAGATTGTATGGTTTTTGAATAAAATGTTTTAAATTACGAACTATTTCTATTACCTACGCGATGAATGAATGCTATGAGGCTTGAATAAGCCCCTTTCGGGGTCTAGTACGTCGTGTTACGACTAATGGGTGCTCTTGGGACATGACAAACATGGTATCAGAGCACAAGATTTTGGGAATGGTTTTTAGGGTTGATATCTCACAAGCCACGTCTAGTAGAGTTTTGTTCATCGTTGTGAGTCATCACACATCTATGAACGAGAGGCTATTCGACGTTAGGAAGTTACACTTCTTTCATTATTCTTCAAGTCATGCCATAGAGTATAACTCCATAATTTCTCTTTCTTATTCCTTATCTGGTGGTCTTGAGGATGTGACTACTCTAAGGGCTAATGCTACAAGGATCGAGGGAGAAAAAGGTGAGTGTTGATGTCAATTGTGGCTATGTGACTTGTTGGATTTGAGATGATAGATGGTGATGTTGTCTTTAGTATGAATGGGTGGCTTTATGGTTATGTGTGTGGTTGGTAGAAAGTCATGATGAGTTTAGAGGTATGTTGAAAGAGTTGATTAAATGAGGTGTTTTAGAAATGTTTTTATGTGTTTAGTGAGTAGACTCCTTAAAAGAGGGTATAAGTGTAATTCACCTTGTGTTGGAATCATCCTTGTGTGAAGGTTTAGTGATGTTTTGCTCCGACCTTAGAATTGAAAGAAGTGATGTTGTAGAGAGTTTATATAGGCTTACCCCTAAGAGGGAGATAATGTGCTTAGATAGCAAGGTGGTTGAGTGTCCTTGATGTTCATGGGTTAGGCTTGCTTGATTCTCACCTTATGAGGTGTAATGAGTTTGAGGATTTTAGACCTAGTGTGGTAGACTCATATAAGACCTTGAGTGGTGTCGGTAAAGTTGTTGTGAGCAATAGTTGCTTAATGAGGACCTTCCAAGTTTAAAAGCTCTGGTATATTGATGGTTCCTTATAGTGTGAATATTTTATTAAAGTCCTTATGTTGTTTTCATGTTGGCCTTAGCTGGGTTTTCTCCTAAGTGGTGGATAGTATGTTGAATAGTAAGGTTGTTGAGAGTTGTGATATCCTTATCTCTTTCGTTCTATTCTTATTCAAGCTTGAGAGCAAGAGTTCCTTGTAGCTTGTTTTATGTTGTGGAGTCATGTGTGATATTGTGTTTCCATGGTCTCCTTATGTTATGCATATTCTAATTGAATTCTTGTTTAAATAAGAAAATGAGTTTTCATGAATATTGTTCCTCATGTTGATGTACATTTAGTATGAGTGTATATATGCTTCATGAGGTGAATTGTTGAACATACTTAAATGTGCTTTTGAGAGTAATTGCATAATGTGTGTAATGGTGTTGTGATGAGCATGATATGAGTTGGAGAAGGTAATGCCTCCAATGTAATGAGGAATGTTAAGTTTTGATGCATAATGAGTTTGTAGAAGTAGTTCGTACTTTCTTGTGTTGCTTTGAGCTTGTTGATGCGAAATTGATGTTCTCTCCTACTTTTGTGTATTGTTTATAATGTAACTTGCTTGATGGAATGCTAGTCTTGAGTCATTAACCCCTTAATGTGTTTAAAGTGTCATTCGAGGATGTTTGTTCCTAAGTGGGGGATAATGTAACGACCCTAAAAACGAATAAGTGAAACTAGAGCCTAACGTGTGTGTTAGAGTTTGGTGTGACGTTTGGTGGTGCTTTATGTTGTCTCGAGCCATGGTTGAGGTGTTTAGGGGTTAGACGTCAAGATATGACCCCCCCAAGGACCATCCTAAGGGTCCTTAAGGAGAACCCTAAGTATAAACCCCAAAACCCCAAGGAAACCATGAGGCTGCCCAAAATGGGGTGACGTACGGAAGGGGTCCACGCCCCGTAGGTCCATCCACGCCCCCTGGATGGCCTACGTAGGTCAAAGGCTCCCAAAGCAGGCCACAATCATGAATGACGGATGGACAGTACGTCCCGTCAACCCATCCACGGTCCGTGGTGGGGGTTCGTAGATGGCACTTGTGTGTGCTAGCTAGAATCGGCCAAGGTGAGGTCTAATAGGTAATTAGTTAATTAATTATTTAAAGTGTATGGATGGTTATTTTAAGTATTTTCAGATATTTTAACAGTATTAAAGCAATAAAATACTATTTTAGTCATTATTCAAATTCCCCAAACCTAACCCCTCCCTTTCCAAATATCTTCTCTCTACAACTCTATTGAAGACCAAGAGAAGAAGAAGACTTAGGGATTGAAGAGGAAGGCAAATTGAGTGGATTTTCGTGGATTTCATCTATTAAGGTATGGTGATCCTTCATCTAGGGTTAGCTTTCACCCTAGAGTCAATTTCAAAGAAGTTTTCAAAGTTTTCAAGTTACTCAAAACCCTAGGTTTTACTCAATATCATGGGTTCTTTCATCAAACATTTTCAAATGGTTTCTAATGACAAATTATGATTGTTTTGATGTTTAATTGATGATTTATGATTAAAATACTCAATGAACCCTTGATTTCTCTCAATTCCTTAATTTTGCTTTATGAAGTGGGTTTGATGATTATGAAAGCTTATAAGTGAAACTTGTCAAAATAGCTTTGGATTATTGAATTGTATCATCAATTATACCTAATTATGGTGAATTGTATCATCAATTATGACTTGAAAGGGAAAGTTTGACCTAATTACTTGTTGAATTAGATTTGTGCTAGAGATGTTGATCCACTTGAAAGGTGGAGGTGTTTACTTCCTATGTATAATGTGAAGGATATACATGTGATTTCAATGATAGAATGGAGATTTTGTATAGAATGTAAATGTGGTGTGATTGAAAGCATATTCTCACTTAACACTTATGAATGTTGATGATGGAATGTGAAAGGTTCTATAATGTAATGTGGTATATCTTGATGCATCCTTTTCTTGTATTGATGAATGTGATCATGAATGAAGTATCTTAAATAGGTAGGCTTGTGCATCATTTTCTTGTATTGATGAATGTGATCATGAATGAAGTATCTTGAATTGGTAGGCTTAGGTGCCCTCTTCTTGACAAATGAAAACTATGATTGAATTGGTAGTCTTAGGCATCCTTTACCATTATAATGAGTGCATCTTGACTTAATGTCTTGGATTGGTAGACCTAATGTTGGTATCCTTTCATAAATGAATGAATGAATATCTTGAGTAATTGGTAGCCTTCTATAAATGACTAATGAGGTATTTTAGACTATGTCATGAACCGGTAGACCTTAGCTTGGTGGCCCTTCATGATGAGTCTAGAACCCAATGTGATTGTAAAACCTTGAAGTGGTAGACCTAATGGTGGTGGCCTCCTTCTTGTGTGAAATGATAGACTTACAAATGGTAGGACCCAATGGTGGTGGCTCTCTCTAAGGAAGTCAATGAGCTATCCTTAATGAACCGTGAAAAGGTAGGCCTATTGGTGGTGGCCCTTTCTTGGGTAAAGTACTTTAGGTCGGTAGACCTAATGTTGGTGTCCCTCTCAAGTACACTAATGTAATGTTAATGAACTAATGTATAGGAATGAAGGCTAAGCACCGAGTGGATTTGGCTAAGATGGTGGCTCTCCAAATGTTAGGCTAGAGTCTAATAAACATCTTTCTTATCCCATAACTATGTGCCTACATTGGATGCTTACTAGTTCTACCCTAGGCAAGTAGAACACCTTTATTCGGTGTGGGGTTACCTGACACCGAATTCCATGATTTAGCTCTCATAGTATATGTCAGTTAATGCTTATTCTCATCATGTTAGATGTTCACTACAGTTTCTTGAGAGGTTTTACAAAGTGTGGGTAGTAGTATGGGATGCTATCCATACATGGCACGAGTAGGCTTCAAGAGGGCTATAGTGAGTTCTCTAAGTCTTAATGACTAATGAATGAAAGTCCTCTAAATGAAGCTAATAAAGAATGTTGATTTGAATGTCTAATGTAATGATGCATGTTGACACCCAATTTTGGACGTCCACAATATAAATTAATCATCGATCTTCCTAAATTCTAAATGATTTAATATAATTGGCTTTATAAAATTCAAAATAATTTGCAAGTCATTTTAAGTAGTTTTGTCATTTTTATAAATTTTGAAATAATAAATATGATATTTTACATAATTATGTGTCTAATTAGTGTATTCTCTAAATATTCAAAAATCGTCTGAAAAAGATTTTATATTAATTAAATCTTCAATTGAATTTATTGGGTTTAAAGTATATTCGTAATTCGGAGTTATTTAGCTTATTAGCTTAATTATTTTGGAAGCTTGTTTTATTAATTTACTAAATTTAGTTGTGGTTATAATTTTAAATTATTAGTTTATAATTAAGTTGATTAGTTTATCTTGTTAAGATTAAGAAGCTCGTTAGTTAATTATATTAATTCGTCTTATTTAATTACTAGTCGAATCAATTAATTAACCCAATTTAACTAAATTGTTAATTAATTCTCTATTACATACCTTAGACATCTAGCCATTTACTCAATCCATTTTTAATTGATTATGTTGGGCATTTTACCTCTTTCAGCTCAACTCCTAAATGACCCAACAACCTTTAACCCATGACCCGGCACCATTCCCAACTCCTAAAAGAAACCCAGATGCTCAGGTTGTCATCAGCAAAAATGACAACAGCGATTTCATCGACATGAGACGGCGTCAAACGGACGAAAACAAGCAGTACACGACGTGAACAATAGCTCAAAACGGCATCGATCTTCCGTCAAAATACACGGAGCAGCGAGGAACAGAGAGAGTACGCTGCAAAATTTTGTTTGTTTCTTCCCGTCTCTCTCCAACTCGTACAGTCGCAGCAACAGAGAAGCAGGCACACGTTTTCTTCCCTTTCCTCTTCCGGAAAGGGTTGAAACTTTAGGAAAAGGGTTTCGTCCCAAATTGGTGAAAGATCGGGGGTTTTGAATTTGGGAAAAGACCCAATTCCCTCCCGTTTTCCCCCTAAAATTCTACCCTAAAAATCCCCTATATATTTGTTCCTCTTGGTCACTGTTGAAGGAGGGCGTTGGAAAAAAAGTGGTTGGAATTTTGGCAAAAACTTAGGGAGAAAAAGAACTACTAAGCTGCAATAGATATAAGAAATACACCTCGAATACATTCTTCCCTCATTCCTGAGCCACTAGGATTCGTAGGAGTTCCTGAATTTCAAAGTTGGTGGTGAAGTCGCTACTCCTTTGCTCGTTTGTCTTAGATTGTTGCCCACAAAAAGGTGAGAATCTTGATCTTTTATATGGCCTGTTGTGATTTCCTCTGAGTGTTTGTTTCCCTTAAGATTAGATTGGTTTTTTAAAGAAAGGTACATGTATTTCGTATGATGCTTAAATGTGGATTGAACATCAATACTATTCTTCCCGAATGTTAAAGTCATATTTTGAAGATCTGTTTTCGATCTTAGTTCTTTTCTTTATGTTTCTTTATGTGTGTGTGGATATTGGGCTAGTACAATAGTTTCACACATTTAGGGAGAATTGTATGAGGAGGAGTAGAATATGATTGTTGAGTTTTTATTACTCACTATTTGTATTATTTAGACATAACTACTTAATTTGATTTTAATTCAATGAAGGGCAGTAAATTGTATGTTGTGCTGAACTTGCATTTCAACCTTCAAGTAATCAAAATATGATTGTACAATATTTAATTAAATGTTTCATGATATTTTGATATATTGCAATGATGAACTCGTAATTCGACGTTGGTGATAAAAGCTAATACAATATGATATGATTAAATATAGAATAACTAAATAAGTCTTTAAATATGGGTAAAAATGTCTTGCAACTTTCTATGGACATTTTCGTCTTTCATTTTTTTGATTTAATACTTTCCCACTTTGAGCATTTACTATATGATTTGATTTTTATTTAATATTTCAATTAATTAGATGTTTTATAATTTTTTATCGAGTGGAGGGGCAAAAATGGTAATTCAACTTTTACGTTGGAGTTTTCCACATATAATAATATATGATTTTGAATGTCCATCCCTCCCTTCATCCCTATTGTGAAATGGAAAGTGTTAAAGGTTCCTTTTCCACTCATCGTCTAGAGATTAGATAATTTTTCTGTGATACTTTGTTGGTGTAATCTGCTGACTTGGTCCATGTTCAGTATGCTTAGATTCTTTAAATGTCATGGGATTCCATTTTCATGTTTTCTTAATGTGCAATAAATGTAATACTTATTTATTCTTCCGGTCACCGTTTATTGTTTGTTAGAGGAAAGGATTGTTTATATTGAATTAGTATTTGTCCACCATGTCCTAGTTCTTAAGGTCCAGACTTCCCTTAACTACGCCATGTTCCCAGCGGATTCCGGTGATATTATTTCTAGTTTAAGGGTCTTTAATTTGTACTCATATTGATGCTTACCATCTTGCGATTAATTAATTCTCATTGTCACTTTGAATTGTGGTTTAGAAATATTATCATGGAGCACTAATTTTTATTTCTCATTTTTTGCTACATGAAAAAATCTATATGTGTCCTACAGACCTTATCCTTGCACTTCCCTTTGGGCCATGGAGGCCCAACCAGTTATCTCGAGTCAGCCTGCCCTTGAGAGTCGAAGAACAGGTCCCAAAAAAAAGGCGTACAAGTTACGGGAGATTACATACATTAAGTATACACATTAAAGTGCTACAAATCGAAAAGATTGAGGAAATTGGTCCAGAAGCCCATCTTTTGAAAGTTGTATTTTGTTACTTTTGGGCCTAAGCCCTTTGCATTTTAGTTATTATTATTTGATAGTTGTTAGGACAGGTACCAAGAGAAGAATTGAGCCAGAGGCCCAATATTATTAGTCTAGGACAGGTGCAAGATGGGCCTAAGGCCGAAAATGAAATTAGGCCCAAATACTGACCCAGGCGGACAGGAAAACCAAATTTAGGCTCAAATCTCTTTCACTCTTCATTTTGATTATGTTTATTTACTAATTAATCTTTGTTGCTAATCTTAATGTTGAAAAATTCAAATCCCAAAAGACACCCATTTTGATTTGACAATTTAACTAAATTGATCTTTTAAATAGACTTAAAGAATAATTTTGCAAAAAGTATTTCACTTAGTTAGTATTTCTATTTTCCCCTTTAAAATAGCTCTAATTGTAAAATTTCTCAATTCAAATTAAGTCAAATAAAAATTAGCCAAATAGTTAATTACTGGATAACCGTATATTAGCGGGAATTTCAGATGCTTTCAAACCCTTCCGGAAATGCTAATAAGAACCCCGAACCCCTTTTAAGTTCTCATTAGATTTCTATTTTAGTCTTTTGAAAACAATAGTTTTCTTGATTTTTCTTAAAAATTAAGTGGCGACTCTAAACCAGTCTAATTATATTTTTTAAATAAAATAGAATGGCGACTCCGCTTGGGCTTTGAATGGTTCTAACCTTAAGATTAAGTTATTTGGCTACATGTTTTAACTGTCTACTTGTTTTACCTATCACATATATTGAATTGTCGCATTCATGGCACCCGATTCGCCAAATGGCAAATAGATTGTATTAGAAAAAAAGGCGGTTACGTGGCTTACCACAGTTGTTCTTCAGAAAAAAGCACAAGTTGAAATCTTTGGAAGTGATAAACGAATAGTTGGCTTGTGGTCATCAAACGTCGTTTATTAGACTTCACCCCGTTGTTTGTCCGACTCGGGTAACCGTCATTTCTAAACCAATTCTAGTCAACCTAGAATAGAGCGAAACCAAATCCAAATCTAAACATTAGCCTAAGACGGCTTAATACCCAAGGAGTATTAAGTCCATTAGTAAACCCGCCAAAAAACATGTCCAAGGTCCACGACCTAACGACATATCATATTATTTGACATTTGAAAGATATATGTGTTGAAACCTGATTGTTGCCTATTTGGGAGAGGAAATCTTAACCGTGCTTTATTTTGTAGGTATTGATCGATTTCCTAAATTCGACATGGTACTGGAAGCCCAGTTTTGCTCAAGATGTGGTACAACGACCTCAATACGGTTCACAAAAGGGCCCTCAACAAATATATGGGGGCTCTAACAGAACTCATCAATATGGTCGGGTGGCCCGAGCTGATTGAAGTCCTCACAGGTTATTGGGACAACGAGAAAATGGTGTTCCGATTTGGAAGCATGGAAATCACCCCGACAATTTAGGAAATTCGGGACGCAATAGACATAGTCGGGGTAAAGGGTTTGAAGAAAGAGTGAGAAAATGGGAAAACATCCTAATCCCTAACAAGCCTACCCTCGAGGACATTGTAAACTAGCTCGGATTAGAAAGGGTGCGCCTACTGGGCCGAAGGTTCTAGCATTTCTTTTATGGATCTCTATGTCAGATTCGGGAATGCGAGCTTTTATACAAATTACAACCAAGAGTTTAGGGTCACTTTCAGAGAATCGGACGAGATCAGACCTTTGGCATTTACTATCGCACTATTAGGCACCATGGTTTTCTCACACGACCCGAACCTCAGTATCAACACCCGGGTGATAATGCTTGTGCACACTCTGTTCCACGGGCATATGATCCAAGGTCAAGTGAAGTACTACCCTATCGCGTCTGTCATCCATTCCAACATGTACCATGCTCTGGGTAGGTGTAAAGAAGAATATCGTTACTTTCAGGACTGTAATCTCCTCTTCCAATGGTGGATAATGAGTCATTGGATGAAGACAGAAGAAACTCAGGAACTCTATACCCTCGATAAGCATAATCCTCTTAAGTGTTTGAATGATATGTTGTTCTGGGCAAACTTAAAAAAAAGGAGAACCAGAGAAAGATGGGCTCAAATTTTCTCCGAGTTGAGAGAAAAAAATATTCAGTGGATGTTCGACCATTTCATCTCGAAAGACGTCATAGTGCGGGGCGACAGGAAACTTGTGCTTCCTCTACCAAGTATCCTAGGTATCCGCCCGTATGTACCCATCCGAGTCCTGAGGCACTTCGGAAGAAGACAGACTACACCTTCAAACGCATACTACCGTATCTATGTGTTCGACATTGGGGATGATAAAGTGCATGAGGCTTCAGAGATGCTAAGAGAAGGGGAAAATGGTGTACGAATGAACAAGGACACCATTGCCACAGATCGATTTAATGCTCTGTATGATGAAACCTATAAAACCTGGTTGAAGGGCAATATACAAGGTATCTCTTTCTCAATTTCGAACATTTACCGCAGTGTGAAGGACAAAGAGACCAAAGCTTTGATAGAACTAAGAGAGGTAAGAAGAGAGGGCTAGGAAATGCACGAGGAATTTCTCCGAAAGCAAAAGGAGGATAAGTACACCCTCGAGAGAGTAACTCAAGAATTAGAAAGCTTGAGAAGTGATTTGGGAGGGCTCAACTTATGGATTAGAGATAAGAAAAGAGGAATGTCTCTCGAAGACTGAGAAGAGAAAGGTTGCCGAAGCGAAGGATACTTGCTCATGATTCAATATACGCTTCAGTACCTAATGGCACAGAACAAGAGGAGCAGATCAGAAGTAGAGCTATCGGGGACATCTTAGTGGACTTTGCCCCTGCGTGGGGTTTTTCAATGTGTACTTCTTATTATTTGCCCCTGCGTAGGCTTGCATTTCTTGTATTTTGGTACTCTTTTCAAATGAACCCTGCGTGGACATTTCCTTTTGTATTTTTTCGTTTATTCCCTACTTCCCCTGCTTATTTTCGCTTCTTGAACATCATTTTATAAGCAAAATTTGCTTTGGGGGTAGCAAAATGATTCAATTCTACACATACATCTTTCTAATACGCTAGGCCTACCCTTGGCACAAAAGGGGCCCCTACTTATTTAGGACACACGTTAGCCGCTTGTGTACTTTAACTGTTTATGTGATATTGTTGCTTTGAATGAGGACGTTTTTAGCCCACTCCTTGTTACACTTTTTTGAAAAAATCTCTACAATACTAAATACAAGTCACTACCCCAAAATGTCCGACAAGAATTTCCTGAGTCTTGAGTTTCTCAGCCAAAAATAAAGTCTCACTACCAAATCCTAAAACCCTACTCTATCATCTCAGGAAAGGTAAAATTGCTGCTAAGATGGAAAAATGCAAGAGCATCGAGATGAAGACAATTGAGGAGAATTTAAGGATGAAAATGCATCAATTCAAACAAGAGATTTGAGAGATGGGAGGGAGAATAATAGAAGTAGAACTAGCAACCACAGCTGCGCAAGCCAAAAGTGCAGCACTAGACACGGAGTTGGTGGCTAAGATGGCAAGGTATTCTATCATGAACGAGGAGACGGTTGCTATGCGGAAGGAACATGATGTCTTCATCAAAGATATAACCATGAGGCTTCAGAAAATACGCGGAAAATGCTCTCTCTTCAATCAAAAAGCCAATACTGGTCCCGAAGATACTCACCCTGGAGCTACTGAAGAAGATACCGATGAGGAAATCATCTATATGCCTCCCTTCCTGGGATGTATGAAAGGAGGAGACAAAAGGATCACTCTCCCAGCTTATGAGCAGACACATAGCGTGGGGGCAAGAGTCATGTTGTTTGCTCTCATTTACGAGCACCTTAAGGCTTCAGGCATGCTGAAGCCTCTCAAGGGAACCACTTTTGGGTTTGGGCATGAAAACTCTCAAAAGACATGTGCCTACCACCCGATCCAAAGAGGACACACTATAAAAGAATGTGTGGAGC
The DNA here is from genome assembly GCF_000226075.1 of Solanum tuberosum. Classification (NCBI taxonomy): domain Eukaryota; kingdom Viridiplantae; phylum Streptophyta; class Magnoliopsida; order Solanales; family Solanaceae; genus Solanum; species Solanum tuberosum. The sequence goes on along the minus strand of NW_006239091.1, from coordinate 1,170,546 downwards.
TTAAGGAAGCAATCTCCAACCTGATCAACGTTTGGGAGATCCCGTATATGTGAGGAGAGAATACCATCCTTACCTATGACCAATCAGAGCCTAGTATGACGGTCACTGAGCACATTTTGTTTTATTGTCACTACTTCACACCTTTCAAGAAAATGTTGTTGGAGATCTATACTCAATTGGTTTGAAAAGGGGTCTTGAACTCTATCAGAAAGGATGATGAAGCAATCAATCCCGTTGGAATTGAAATCTAGAAACCCTACCCTTATCATGACACCATAGATCACAACATTGGAAGGTACCTTGGGTTCCGCTATGACGTGGAATCCCTCATCAACATGGGAAAGATTCAAGTTGAGTTTGCCCCTCGTGATTAATGCAGCAGTCAGAAGAAGAAGTTTTGATGAGGGCACCATCTATCTTTTAGGAGCTTTATTGCATGTTTTCTTTTCACTTTCCTTGTAATCACCGAAAATGAATAAATGAAAACGAAAATTTCCTTTGTATTCGAACTACGTAGGGGTTGAATTCTCCTTAGGAGATACATAGGCAGCCTTTCAAGGCCCGACCCCTATCTTTTTAAAATTTCCTTTTCCCCCTTTCATGCTACAAGGAAACATTGAAATCACATTAACAGATGCCGAGAGATGCAGCAAGAAGACCTTAGCTCAACACGATTTAACCTTCCTGAGTCACCAACCTCAAAATAAAACGAGCAAATTCCTGCTTGTTCAAAAAATCAGTCCCCATTATTCGTGAGTTAACATGTCCTCAAACAAAGCAACTCTTACGTGTTTATATGCCCTCCATGTGATATTTTGCATCATCTGTCCTGAATCAAAACTGACAGATTTGCCTTTAAGTTGTTTTCCTCTACCGGTAGTTAGAACTGATAGGTCTTGATAAGCTGGCTGAACACCCCTATTTTACAAGATCGAAAGGGCCTACAAATTCCTTTCCCAGTCAAAGTTCTCGTAAGGGCAAGTCAACAATAAGTGATAACAATGAAAAGATTAGCCTTAGCGATGTTGTCGTGGCTCAGCCCGTCATTACTGATCAGAACAAGCTAATCATGCAGTTGATGCAACAGATCACCGAGATGATGGTCGAAATGCAGAGAAGGTAAGATTTGCCTAATCCGGGTATTGCTTTCAATGATCCAGCAGACGGAAGACCTCCACTTCACTTTCCTCCTTCAAACGCAGAACTGGCTCAAAATCCACCCTCCAGTCCTGCTCAGAATCCCTCAATCATCGACATAACCACCCAAAATCCCCATTATGCCTCTATCTCTTATCAGACACCACCCCCTCCTCAAAATACCAACCTCCGAGCGCCATTTCCTCACCAATATGCCAACCTCCAAACTGGTCCACCCTCTCTAAACCGAAACGTTAACAACCCGCAAACTTCCCTCCGTTACCAAAATTAACATACCAACCCCCATACTTTCCCTCAAAATTACCAAGCCACTCAAAATGCCAAGAGTCCTTCCATCGCTCCACCCCAACCTCAGAAAGCCAATTTCCAAATCCTAATCCCCAATGAGCATGATGCCAATGGTTCTGAGCTAGACCACTATGAGGAGCGAGAGAGAGAGTGGAGGTCAAAAGAAGAGGCCAGCAAGCTGGATATGAAGGAAAAGATCGGAAAGGCCATGAAAGAGTTACACTGTATTCCTAAAGTCACCAGTTTGAGTTATGAGGATTTATGTATTCATCTGAATTTGAACCTCCCGAAAAGGTTCAAGGTGCCAATGTTCGACGTTTTCGGAGGAATAGGGAACCCCTTAGTGCACCTGAGGGCCTACTGTGACCAGCTCGTGGGAGTTGGAAGAGATGAAGCTTTACTGATGCGGCTTTTTAGCCGAAGTCTGAGTGGAGAGGCTCTGGATTGATTACATTGCATGAAAGGAGAAAATGACCTAGCTAGAATGCTCTGGCTAAGGACTTCATTGAACGATTCACCTACAATGTAGAGATCGTTCCAGATCATTATTCTTTCAAAAAAATGAAGCAGAAATCAAATGAAAGTTACAGAGAATTTGCATATAGATGGAGAAAGGAGGGAGCTAGAGTTCGGCCTCTTACGTTTGAGAAGGAAATTGTTGAAGTATTTTTGCGGGTTCAAGAGCCCGAATATTATGATAGAATTATATTGCTCGTTGGAGCAATGTTGTTTGAGTTAGTCAAAGTAGGTGTGACTATCGGAGTTGGACTACGAACCGGGAAGATTGCCCGTGTTGCTGCCTTGCTCGGATCCTCCGGATTGTTAAAGAAGAAAAGAGAAGATGTGTCTTTTATCTCTTGTGAGGGGAAGAAGACCCCAAGGAAATCCTTATCATACCAAGGTCGTTCTCGACCTTCACAGAGTTCGTATTCGGCTTGTTATGCACATGGTCATTACCAAAATACCCCTCCCCACAGTTACCAAAATACCAATCCACCCACAGTTAACAAAGTTATTCGAGCGATTAGCTGCGGTAAGATATATTCATCCAGTGGGGCCCAAGCCGGTTGACTCTAGCTCAAAGTTTTACATACCTGACCAGAGGTGTGCATATCACTCCAACAATGTTGGACATGATGCCGAGGACTGTAACAACCTAAAGCATAAAATCAAAGACCTAATTGACCAGAACTTGGTCTCTCTTCAGACGGTCTCTCCCAATGTCAATAGTAATCCTTTGCCAAATCATGGAGGCGTCACTATCAAAATTATAGAGACAGATGATGATTGGTACGTGACAAAGGCAATAGTTCCAATTGCTCCTGATGAGCTGGAAAGGGCAGTAGACTCATTGAGCACTAGACAAAAGAAAGAGTTTGTGATTCTGACACCCTAGAAGGCTGTTGCCTTGGGGCCATGAGAAACTCTTGCCCGACAAAAGTTTGTGATTGAAACGGCTGTTACCTAGGGTATGACCAGATGTAGCAAGTGCTACACGCCAGAATAGTTGATCCAGGGTGTGCAGAAGAAGTACCAAACAAAAAGGCCGATCTGTGAAGCCGAGGCCGCGGAGTTCTGGAGAAAAATGCAGCCAATAGATTATTAAATTGTGAAGCATTTGGAGAAGACGTCGGCTCAAATCTCTGTGTGGGCCTTATTGATGAGTTCGCAGTTGCATAGGCAGGCTCTGATGAGGGCTTTGGATGATACTTATGTGCCTGTGGGTACTAACAGTGACAATCTAGTAGCCATGATAAACCAGGTCATTGAAGGACACCGAATCAGTTTTTGTGACGAAGAGTTGCCCTTTGAAGGTAGGATGCACAACAAAGCTCTGAACGTCATCATCAAATGTCGTGACAAAGTTATAAATCGTGGTTTGGTCGATGACGGGCCAGTCTCAACATCTACCCGCTTTCAACCCTCAAGCTGCTAAAATTCGACTTGGGAAAGGTTCAACAAAACCAGGTCAATGTGAGAGCTTTCGATGGAGTGCAGAGAGACACGATAGGGGCAGTAAACTTGGGAATTCAGATGGGCCCTACAGAATTTAACGTGGAGTTCCAGGTGTTGGATATTAACACTAGTTACAACCTGCTTCTGCGAAGACCATTTATCCATATGGTTGGGGCTGTGCTATCTACCCTTCACCAACTGATAAAATTTATTTGGAAGGACCAGGAATTGTTCATTCATGGTGAAGGAAGTCATTCTGATGGGTATGCACCAATCGTTGATGAGGTCTCCCGAGGTTGAGATTTTTACACGGTGGAGCTGGTAAAATGCCACCGGTGATGATTAGGCTCTGCTACCTCTTATGGCTGCCGTATACAAGATGATTGCTACTGTCATGCTCTAGTATGGTTTCAAACCAAGTATTGGATTGGGGAAGCACTTTTAAGGAATTGTTGAGCCTATTCAGATCCCCGCCAAATGAGCAAAGTTTGGTTTGGGGTGTGTCCCCACGATGCTGATGAAGCAGAGATGAAGAACAAAAGTGTTGATCAAGCATTGGCCAAGCCAATTCCTCATCTATACCAGTCATTCCCGATGCGGGAGCATGCTATCGACAGCGGTCTGGTGGAAGGAATATAGGGCATGTTCGAAGAAATTAATGTGGTCATCGAGGAAGAGGCTGGGAGATCGAGCATCCGTGATGCAGAACCTGAGGAGCAATTGCAAAATTGGACCTCCACATCGCTCTTGATTTCCCGTGCATCTTGGTAGAAAAGGCACGTGCTTATGTTTGTTTTTAAAATTGGTGGTAGTCTGGAAGAGGCCCGAGACCCACCCTTTATGTAGTTTTACTTGTTTGAAGTTTTTAAATTCCCTTGTGATGTTTAAAAAGGCAAAATGGCCCTTGGCCATGGACATAGTTTCGCTTGTTTTTTTAATTTAAATGAAAGCCTCTCTTTTAAAAAAATTGTTTAATTACTAATCTGTTTATATTTTACTTTCCTAATTCCGTTTGTTTATGATTTCAGTAATATTAATTTAAAACCTACAAATGTCATGTCATGTTACGAGCCAAATGAACAAAATGAGACAGGTGACGAGGAATGCAAAGAATATGAAGAAGAAAATGAGGTACCTGCACATGTTGCTGAAGAGTTCCGACAATTTGAGAATCAACACAAACCAAATTTGGAAGAAACTGAGACTGTAAATCTCAGAAATGAGGAGTGTGTCAAAGAAGTAAGAATAACCGTCCATCTGATTGAAGCTCAAAGAAGGGACCTGGCCCACCATCTTAGGGAATACATTGATGTATTTGCCTGGTCTTACAAAAGATATGCCGGGACAGAGTATGAATATGGTGTCCCACAAGTTGCCGATTAATCCAGATTTCAGTCCAGTAAAACAAAAGACTCGGAAGTTCAAGCCTGAGCTGAGTTTAAAGATCAAAGAAGAGATTACCAAGCAGATCGAGTCTCAAGTACTGGAAGTGACACAATATCCGACTTGGTTAGCGAACGTCGTTCTGGTTGCAAGGAAAGACGGAAAAATCAGAATTTGTGTTGACTATAGAGATCTCAACAAAGCTAGCCCGAAAGACAATTTTCTATTACCGAACATCGACATTCTCATTGATAATTGTGCTAAGCATGAGATGCAGTCATTTGTGGATTGTTTTGCGGGTTACCACCAAATCTTGATGGATGAGGAAGATGCAGAAAAGACAACTTTCATTATGCCTTGGGGTGTATACCATTATCGGGTGATCCCTTTTGGTTTCAAGAATGTTGGCGTTACTTACATGAGGGCCATAACGACCATCTTTCACTATATGATTCACAAAGAGATTGAAGTGTATGTAGACGATGTCATAATCAAGTCCCGTGAGAGTACAGATCGCTTGGCTCACTTCAGGAAATTCTTTGATCGCTTGCGTCGATAAAATTTGAAGTTAAATCCCGCCAAATGTGCTTTTGGAGTGCCAGCTGGCAAGTTGTTGGTATTTATAGTTAGAAGGAGGAGCATTGAGCTTGACCCCTCCAAGATCAAGGCAATCCAAGAATTACCTCCTCCGAAGACCAAGAAAGAGGTGATGAGCTTCCTGGGAAGGCTGAACTACACCAGCTGGTTCATAGCTCAATCTACCGTGGTATGTGAGCCCATCTTCAAGTTATTGAAAAAATATGCCTTGACCAAATGGACTGGAGAATGTCAAACTGCTTTTGATGCCATCAAGAATTATTTGTCCAATCTACCGGTGTTAGTTCCTCCGCGAGAAGGGAGTCCATTGTTGCTATATCTGTCTGTCTCGGATAACGCATTTGGATGTCTGGTTTGTCAACATGATGAAACTGGGAAGAAGGAGCAAGCCATTTATTATTTGAGCAAGAAGTTCACTCGATATGAGGCTCGTTAAACTCTTTAGGAGAGGACATGTTGTGCTTTGCCTGAATTGCGCAGAAGTTGAGACATTATTTGTCTTCTTATATCACGTATCTCATTTCCAGGATATACCCATTGAAGTATATTTTCCAGAAGGCAATGCCAACCGGAAAGTTGGCTAAATGGCAAATGCTTTTGAGTGAGTTTGACATCGTTTATGTGACCCAGAAGGTGATAAAAGCACAAGCCTTGGTTGATCATCTGGCAGAGAATCCAGTTGATGAAGAGTATGAACTGCTCAAGACTTATTTTCCCAATGAAGAGGTTGCATTTGTGGGTGAATATATTTCTAAAGCATACCCTAGTTGGAGAGTGTTCTTTGATGGAGCGGCGAATTACCAAGGGAAAGGTATCGGAGCAGTCTTAGTGTTAGAATCTGGTCAGCATTATCCTATGGCGGCTAAACTACGATTTGATCGCATAAACAACATGGCTGAGTATGATGCTTGCATCCTAGGTCTGAGGATGGCCATTGTTATGAATGTTCACGAGTTGCTGGTTATTGGAGATTCATATTTTCTAATTCACCAAGTTCAAGGAGAATGGGCCATGAAGAACCCAAAGATCACGCCGTACGTGCAGTATATACAGAAGTTGTGTAAGAATTTCACAATATTGAATTCAGACACACTCCCAGGATATAAAACGAGTGGGCCGATGCTCTTGCCACCATTGCCTCATTGATCAAACATCCAGATACAAGTTATATTGATCCAATGGATATAGAGGTAAAAGAGCAGCCTGTCCATTGTTCACATGTTGAAGCAGAATTAGATGGTTTGCCTTGGTATTTTGACATGAAGAAGTATTTAGAGACCGGCACTTATCCTGTGAATACAACGGTCAACCAGAAGAAGTCAATATGCCATATGACCCTCAATTTCATTGAAAGTGGGGAAATCCTTTATAAGAGAACTCCAGATTTAGGTCTTCTCAGATGCGTTGATGCTAGTGAAGCTCCAAAGCTTCTGGAACAGATACATGCCGGAGTTTGTTGTACTCACATGAATAGGCTCACTTTGTCAAGAAAGATCTTTCGAGCCGGTTATTTCTGGATGACTATGAAGCATGATCGTTGCAAGTTTGTGCTGAAATGTCATAAATGCCAATTGCATGGCGATTTGAGTCGGGTCCCACCTCACGAACTCAATGCTATGAGTTCACCTTGGCCTTTTGTAGCGTGGGGCATGGATGTCATCGGTCCAATAGAGCCAGCCGCCTCTAACGGACACAGATTCATTTTGGTTGCCATTGACTACTTCACCAAGTGGGTGGAAGCAGCTTCGTATAAGTCAGTGACTAAGAAAGTTGTAGCTGATTTTGTTCGCAACAATTTGATATGTAGGTTTGGAGTACCAGAATCCATCATTACTGATAATGGAGCGAATCTTAACATTCATCTGATGAGAGAGGTATGTGAACAATTCAAGATTACTCACCAAAATTCAACCGCTTATCGTCCCTAAATGAATGGAGCTATAGAAGCCACCAACAAGTATATGAAGAAGATTCTGAGGAAAATGATTGACAATCATAAAGGTTGGCATGAGATGTCGCTATATGCTCTGTTGGGTTACAGAACGACTGTCAGAACGTCAATTGGAGCTACTCCATATTTGTTAGTATATGGAAAAGAAGCAATTATACCTGTCAAAGTTGAGATCCCTTCATTAAGAATCATCCAAGAAGCTGAATTGAGTGATGCTAATTGGGTTCGCAAGCGGATTGATCAACTAACATTGATTGATGAGAAGAGAATGGTTGTTGTTTGTCATGGTCAACTTTATCGACAGAGGATGATTCATGCTTTCCACAAGAAAGTAAGAGCCAGAATGTTTGAGATTGGTCAGTTGGTTCTCAAGCGCTTTTTTCCTCATCAAGCTGAGTACAAAGGGAAATTTGCGCCAAATTGGTAAGGACCCTACATGGTTCGCAAAGTAATATCTGGAGGTGCCTTGGTCCTGTCGGAGATGGATGGCACCGAATGGCCTAAACCGATCAACTTAGATGATGTCAAGAGATACTATGTGTGAAGTTTCAGTTTGCACTTCTGTCATTCCCTCGTAATCATTTTACTTACTTGTAATCGCTTTGTTTCGAATTTTATCCCTCTTGTAATGAACTACGTCTGACCTGAATTCTCAACAATGAGATACGTAGGCGGCCTATGTCGGCCTCGGTCACCCCTTT
>NW_006239091.1:1148687-1162453 GCF_000226075.1 Solanum tuberosum | reverse complement strand
GTCCTGTCGGAGATGGATGGCACCGAATGGCCTAAACCGATCAACTTAGATGATGTCAAGAGATACTATGTGTGAAGTTTCAGTTTGCACTTCTGTCATTCCCTCGTAATCATTTTACTTACTTGTAATCGCTTTGTTTCGAATTTTATCCCTCTTGTAATGAACTACGTCTGACCTGAATTCTCAAAAATGTGATATGAAGAAGGCCTATGTTGGCCTCGGTCACCCCTTTATCCCCTTTTAAAATTTTTCTTTGTACTTGAACTACGTTCGACTGAATTTTCAAGAATGAGATACATAGGTGGCTTGAGTCGGCCTCGGTCGATTTCTTTGTAAAGTTCTTATTTTCTGTTCATCATCATTGAGGGGGAACTACGTTTGACCTGATTCATGCCTCAGTGGGATACGTAGGCGCCACAACGGCTCAGTCATATCTCCCGTAAGATTTCTATTTTTCTTTACAAAATAAACTGGGATAAAATTTTTGAGAGGGACCAAAAAATTCCCAAGAAGAAGATCCCTCCAACAAAGTCAAGACCGAAGTTACTTCGAGATTTGCAACTAGGACAGAATTTTTGAAGAGATCTCAAAAATTACGTGATTCGCTCACCAACGGTTAAAGATAATCCAAGACAGTTAACGGGGACAGAAATTTTGAGGATGGTCTCAAAATTTCAACAGGGTTTATCGCCAGTCTAGGGAAAATTTGTATATTTACCAACAAGTAATCAGATAGATCTCAAATCATCAGCTTCAAAGACGTTCATTAAGCTTGGCGTGACATGACACTTGGCAGTGACCTTTTCCAAATATTTCTTTTTAGAAAATCTATTTTTCTTAAAACTTTTCTTTCGTGTCTAAATTATTTTTGTATAAAAATGCTTTGTCTTATCTGTCAAGAAGCGGGAGATCAGAAAAATCAATCGAAGATAGCAAAACAAGGAGCGGACAATCGGAGAGATTGACACAGATCAGTTTGTTTTTAAACTAACAATTTTCCTGTGGATGCAGGTCTATAAGCTCGCCACAAGATCAGCATATTCCTCCATTCAATAAATATGGAGAAGTTGAAAGGGCAAGGAACTCCCCAAAATTAATAATTTTTCTATGGATTTAGGAAATATTTTATGTTTCTTATATCAAAGATTTGGGAATATGAGTAGCATTATTTCATTCAATTATCAACAAGGAGAAGTTCATAATGAACATGCAATTATGTTCGGAGATGGAACGAATGAAAACCCCGAGGAAAGACACTTTACTATTTTCCATCAGCTAAAGAAACTTGGAGGATATTATTCGCATCATATTATCAGACATGATAATATTACTACCCGGAGAGTCATTTATATCGTATTGTCGAATGAGACGATACCATTACTCTGAGGGTCATTTTTATATTGTCAATTGAGATGATACCGCCACCCAAAGACACCCCAAAGGTCACCTATGTTGCTCGGTGAAGCATTATCTTCGCTCGGTACCAGGGAAGCATCAAGGGAAGGAAATCCTGGATAGCAAGAGAAAGGAGTCAGGCATCAAGAGAAGGAAGTCATGCATAGCAAGGGGAAAAAGTCATGCATAGCAAGAGTGAAGATTCATGCGTCCCGGGAAAATATTCATGCATTGCAAGAGATGATCCATGCATCGCGGGAAAAAGATTCATGCATCGCGAGAAAAGAGATTCACGCATTGCAAGAGAATATTCATGCATTTCAAGAGAAGATTCATGCATCACGGGAAAAAAATTCATGCGTCACGAGAAAACAGATTCATGCATCGCAAGAGAAGATTCATCCATTACAAGAGAAGATTCATGCATCACGGGAAAGGAATTCATACATCGCAAGAGAAGGATTCATGCATAGCAAGAGAAGGAGTTATGCATCGCAAGAGAAAGATTTACCTATCACAAGAAAATCAACATCAACTGCATCATTTTCCTTTGCAAAGACGACATCAAGAGAATTATCCACATATTACATCAGCCTATTGTATTACTTTGCCATCAAAAGAAGTGTACATTGAAGATTATATTGGAAATATGAGAAACGAACTTTATTTGCTTTACGTCAAACCCGATGGAGTTGACGTCAGATGTTCAAGGAGAGATATTAAGTGTCAACATGGTAAAAGACATTAACTCTCCATTTGAATTGTATTTTTATGCTAATGAGTTTTATCTCAGTCTTTGGCGAGAGCATCTAAGAGGATAAATTCTCAAAACAAACCACAGGTACGGACGACATAAAAAAGGATGCAGCAGAACGTGAAACTTTTTCTTAGCAGCAAACTGAGACATAGTCCAAAGAGGAGTGCCAAACTCTTAGGACGCGAGAATAATAGAGAGTCACCACAATCAAACCATACCCTTGTTAAAAGGCATGTGGGTTTTTCTTTGGGTTTGTCGGTTTCGGTTTCGCATCCGGAAATTTTTTGGTCTCTACCGGAAGCAGCTTTCCAATCTGAGTGACAATGCACCAAGAGCTTTGAAAATCATGTCTGTGTAAGTTCTTAATTATGGGTGTGAAGCACGCCACATTCATGGCTAAGAGGTTACAATCCTCCTTTTCATACTCGACTCACTTTGTCACTTTTCCAGAACCAAAGGTTATCTCACATAATAGATTTCCTTTTCAACCGATAGAGTCGAACTATAAGCAGCCTGATTCCCTAGGTTAAAGGGTATGTAGGCGGGATCAGTGTTGAAAACTCAGCTGTATTTCAACATTCTCTCACAAAATCCTATTCTAGAGCATTTTGATGCCTTCATAATTTGGTATCAGGATGACTTTCGAGTTCTTCCAAATTGTGCGTCAAATCAAGCGTATCAAACTACAAATAGCCTGAATTCTCATATGGCTTGAGATATGTAGGAAATCCATTTTTGGGGTTCGGCCATAATTGCTAAAGTCTGTACCAAAAACCCTTTTCAGAAAAGATGAAGACGTGGTCGGTCAAAATTGGATTTGTCAAAATTGTATTTGTCAAAATTGTATTTGTCAATGATCCTGAGGAGTCCATGATTTGGACTAATTTAGAGTTTTATTTGGATAGATTTAGTGTCCTCAAATGCTCATTTTGTGTCAATAACTGATGTAAAATCCTTGATTTCTACGTATTTGGATTGAGGAACAAATCATGGACACTAATTGGCAAAAAGGAACAAAGCGAGCAGAAAGAAGGAAGAAATGAAGGCCTGGTGATCTCCAAGTCCCTTTGACGAGTCACTGAATGACCATTAGCTTGCCTAAAGTTCCAGTGTGCCACTACAAGAAAAAGGCTTATAAAGGACCAAAATATAGTGACGAGTTTAAAATATGGTCCTTAGTAGTAGATTTTTAGGGATGAGATTATTTTATGGTCCCTACATCGCATTTTAATTCTATAAATAAATTTAAAAAATAAATAACCGGTCCCTATCATATTTCAGTAACTAAAGGTGCGCTTATTCAAAAATGTCAGCAATTAAAGGCGCGCTTAGTCAAAAATATCAGCTGGCTTTGCTAAAAAAAATTCTCTCTAAACAAATTCCTAAAGACCTAAACCATAATTGGAGATTACTCAAATTGCAATCTCTAGAGACGGAGATGCAGGAGACGCGTGCTGGGTTATTGCTCAAGGATAATCAAATTCCGTAAATCTATGTATCTACCTCTTAATCTGGTAAACTTAATAGCTACGTTTCATCTTTTTTATTTTCTTCGATAAAAATAAAACTTCTTCATTCATTTTCTTTCTTTCTGGTCCGATTGAATGTCTATCTATTATGTATGAGGCTATAAGTAGGGCTTGCCAAAAAACAAGGGGACATATTCAATAATTTATTGTGGATTTCAGGTATTGAGATTGCATTAAACAAGTGTTCTAAATTTCTTGTGAATTGATTGAACTTGTTTGCTCATTAGGTGCCCTAAGTGAGCTCATTTACTCTAGATTTTTTTGATTTTCCTTTACTCTAGATTTTTATTTGTTTTTAAAACTATATAACCAACTTATTGAATTTGGTAATCTAATCTGTATTTTTTTAAAAAAAAAAACTTTTGACAGGGAATAACATTGATGTGATTGACTTTATAAATGTATGTTCAATCACTTTTGGTATTATCTGATGAATATAAGATGATGTGAATGTATATTCTTAATCACAGTTTTGACAATAGCCTATTATATTCATATTTGTATTCATAAAGGTATTGTTAGTGCACATTCGTAGGTGTTTGGTGTATAAGTTTCCTAATGAAGTGATCTCTTATATCAATATTTGACATCTTTTAAGTTCTTCATGAAACATTCATGCTAGAACCTTCAGAATTTAATTTTTGTCTCTTAACAAGACATGTTGAACTTTCGGCAGATTGTCCCTCCTTTAAAAAGAAGTGCAACATATTTATTTTGTGTTCTGAAATAGGTAAACAAAGATTTTGATATCTGATTTTTTGGTGGATTTTTGTGCTTTTGTCTTGTCCTTCTGTCATCTTGTTATTTTTGTTAATCTAATTCACCATCATTCAATATTTTTCTTCTTTTTGCTTTCTGTTGGTTATAGGTCATTAAGCTACAAATTGCAGAGTAAGTAATTTCTTTAGCCACATATATATCTGCCTGCATATAAATGTTTCAAGTAATTGATTTTCAAAGCTAGAACAAATATTTGTTTGTAGTGATTTGTTTTAGTTATTTGTTGGATGTTTGACAATATATATGCTACTGTAAATATGGTTAAAATTTACTTTTGTTGATTAAAGTTTATTGATGATGGGACTAGTGCTAATGGTCAATTATATTATTTTCAATATACACCTATTTCTTTGATAAAGTAATAGCGTTAATGACCAATGAAAATGAAGGGTAGGAAGAAGAAAAAGAAGTTACCTGCTGTCACTTTTTCACTTAATGAGAATTCCTCTAATCTTTTTTGTAATAGACGGACTGTTGCTTCCTTTTATCGTGTTGACTTTATGATATTTTTTATGTTCACATTGTAGTTTGTTAGTTGATACTGCTACTTTTTTCAAGTAACTCTTGAGTAATTTGTTAATGAACTCATATATAGTAGAAAGTATTTGGTGGTCTAGCAAATCTACATTGCCATATTTTCCTGACTTACTTGGAGGTTGAAGATAAACAACATATTTGAGGACTATTGATTTAAAAGTTATTGATAAATTTTATTGTTTGTGTTCACTTGATTCAATAGTGAATGGTTTTTCCTAATGTGTTTGTACCTTTATTCTTGTAGAACAAAATAGCCTTGTTACATTTACTATCTCCATGTCCTAACTTCGATATATTTTTATTTTTTATTACTATTTGGTGACCTATCTACTTTAGGAGCTGAATGTAAATGAAAATATTTATTAATAGGTTGTGAGAACGATAACATGTCTAACGATCAAGATGAGCATCGTAAAGTAGGCGGAAGAGATGACAAAGCACAACTATCATGTAAAGCAGACCACACGAGAATCTTAACAGATTTAAATGACAGTGAAAATCCAGCAGTTCAAAAGAGACCTTGTGTTTTTCAGTCTTCACAAGTGAATGTGGCAGGTCATCTCTAGGTATTAGTCTATCTTTGTTCTTTATACTCAATATGTTTTCTTTATATCTTTATAGAAATAGGATTTTAGCAATAAAGCGACTTTCACAACTACAAAGGAGAATATCTTATCTCGTCTGCTTAAATTGTGGGAATATGAGAATCTCTTTAGATGAATTGAAAGAATTTGTTGTTGAATTGAAGATGATTTTACATCAATAATTAAAGGAAACAAAGTTATTTAGTACTTACTTTTGTTCAAAAGTATGAATTAATATTGTGAACATATATATGTTAAATTTAACAACTTGAATTTTAAATAAAATCTATTTTGAGTTGAATTCTTTTGGTAGAAGTCTGTTTATAGAAGTTTTAATTTATGTTTCAGTTCATTAGCCGTACTCCTGTGACGATAGATTTCGCATTGGAACTATTATGGAAGTGTTCTTTTAGATTGATAAGTGAAGAGACTTTCTTTGCCACAAGAAATATGGCGTCATTTGAACTCACAACCCGAAACACCTATTGTATTTACCATAGTTAATTTCATAAGACTAGACGAATCCAAATATTGTCCTGATACATAGACAACTCATTAATTGGTTGTCTGTTATCTCCTTATTTTATTATATTGTACTAAACCTATGTATTGTCTAAGTCTTTTCCTCTAATCTAGTACATGGAAATAAGGTAATTCATTATTGTTTGTATTCTTGCAGCCACTTTTACATTGATGTTTAATTTTTTAAGTGTATGTACGTAGTTACTGTAACATTCGACAATTTAAAATGAATATGAAGAAGCTTGAAATTGGAAGTAGTCATTTTTGGAAAAAAATTTAGAATCTGGAAATTCGGCCAAGTGTGGAAATCAGTGAGTTTTTGGCCATCTTTGAGCAGTCATAACTCCTAGCTCAGGATGATCTAGGAGTAGTTCCAGTTATGTTTGGAAAGCCCTTGGAACGATCTTTCCAACGCCACCGAGTTTGCTCGATTCCGAGTTCGTATGAGCGAGTTATGCTCGTTGAAAGTTGGGCAGTTGGCAGGGAATCCGTCCGGAAAATTTAAGGGCATTTTGGTCTTTTCACAAATCTTTTCTTTTGAGGTTATATTGTTGTGTTAGGCTGTTTGTGGATCATTTTTGTTCCATTTTAAAAGAGTAAGAGTTAGGGTTCTTGAGAGTGAAGAAGAAGAAGAACTTGGAGCTAGGGCTTGGGTTGAAGACGTTTTCTTCATCAAATTTCTTGGGGAATCTTAGTAAAGGTATGGGAGTTCTTTATTTAGGGCTAGTTTTCGCCCTAGAGCCAAATCTCAAAATGGTTTTCAAGGTTTTCAAAGGTTATGAAAAACCCCAATTCTTCCTCAAACTCATGGGTTCTTGCATTAAATGGTTTCAAACAATCTATTATGATTATATTATGGTTTAATTGATGTTTTTAGGTGAAAAACTCCATGGACCCATGATCTCCTTAAATCTCTAAGTTTGGCTTATGAAGTGGGTTTTATGATAATGCTTGGGTATTGATGGAATTGTACTTAGATTGAATTGTATTATTGATTCCTATTGTTATCTATATCTATTGTTGGTGGATTGTTGGTGTATGGATGAGTTGAGAATTATGGCCTTGTAGGCAAGTCATGGGTAAATTCTCTTGTGATGTTAGAATTGTTGAGAATTGGATAATGGTGATTATGGCTTTGGAGAATGGTAAGTTGACCTACTTTCATGCTATATTGAAATTGTTCTTGTTTGGATTGATCCACTTATGGTGGAGGTGTGTACTTATTGAATGTGTATTGATTATGGCCTTGAAGGCATTATATGAGTGTTATTGTATTGTTATATTATTATATATGAATGAGGCTATATGTAAAGTCCTATATGAAGCTATATGTGAAGGTATGATGTGAATAAGTTTTATGTGAAGCTATATGTGAAGGAATGATGTGAATAAGTTTTATGTGAAGCTATATGTGAAGGAATGATGTGAATGAGTTTTATGTGAAGCTATATGTGAAGGAATGATGTGAATGAGTTTTATGTGAAGCTATATGTGAAGGAATGATGTGAATGAGTTTTATGTGAAGCTATATGTGAAGGAATGATGTGAATGAGTTTTATGTGAAGCTATATGTGAAGGAATGATGTGAATGAGTTTTATGTGAAGCTATATGTGAAGGAATGATGTGAATGAGTTTTATGTGAAGCTATATGTGAAGGAATGATGTGAATGAGTTTTATGTGAAGCTATATGTGAAGGAATGATGTGAATGAGTTTTATGTGAAGCTATATGTGAAGGAATGATGTGAATGAGTTTTATGTGAAGCTATATGTGAAGGAATGATGTGAATGAGTTTTATGTGAAGCTATATGTGAAGGAATGATGTGAATGAGTTTTATGTGAAGCTATATGTGAAGGAATGATGTGAATGAGTTTTATGTGAAGCTATATGTGAAGGAATGATGTGAATGAGTTTTATGTGAAGCTATATGTGAAGGAATGATGTGAATGAGTTTTATGTGAAGCTATATGTGAAGGAATGATGTGAATGAGTTTTATGTGAAGCTATATGTGAAGGAATGATGTGAATGAGTTTTATGTGAAGCTATATGTGAAGGAATGATGTGAATGAGTTTTATGTGAAGCTATATGTGAAGGAATGATGTGAATGAGTTTTATGTGAAGCTATATGTGAAGGAATGGTGTGAATGAGTTTTATGTGATCTTGTGATGATCCTATGTAAAGTGGATAGCATTGTGAGTTAAAGTATGATTTCTCATGATGTATATATGAAATGATGTTGGATTATGAAGTATCCTTAAATGAAAATGTTGTGACTTGGTTGGTAGACTAAAGTGTCCCTCCTTGTTACTTAAAGTCTTGAATGCATGAATGTGTGAAATGGGCAAAACTAAGAAATGGTGCCCTTTCATAAGTCTAGCTTTCCTAAGTAAATGTAAAACCATGAAATCGGTAGACCTAATGGTGGTAGCCCTTCTCATGTGTGAAATGATGAACCTTGGATCGGTAGGCCTAAGGCACCCTTCTAGGGGGATTTAATGAGCTATCCTTATGAACCTTGATTGGCCATGACTAAGAAATGGGGCCTTTCTTGGGAAGAGGTACTATGAGTTGGTTGAACTAGAAAAGGAACCTTCTCTAAGTACATATGTGATTGAATACTCTATGGGAAACAAGGCTAGCACCGAGTGGATGTGGTTAGGAAGGTGGCCTAGTTGAGTATGAGATTAGGCACAATGAACTTCCTTGGACATCCCCTAAACCATGTGCCTACATGGGTTGCTTACTAGTTCTACCTTTGGCAAGTAGAACAACCTCCACGGAGTAGGATAGACTCCGGATTCCATGCCTAGCTAGTATGGTCTATGTCGGTTATGCCTATTCCCATCATGTGGGATGTGCACTCTAGTTATTGGATAGGTTCTACAACGTGTAGGTAGTAGTATGGGCTGCTATCTACACATGGCACGAGTAGGCTTTGAAGATACTAAAGTGAGTTCCCTAAGTCTAACGACTATTATGTGAAAGTCCCCTTATGTGCTTGAATGTCTCCAAAAATGGTTTCTTAAAGAATGTTGGTCTATTGATGTTATGTTGTAAAGGAAATGTCCTTATCTAAGGTAATCTTGAGGAACACTTAAGTGTGCTTGAAGAGGTTGTATGGGCGGTCCCTTCTTGTCTTACTCAAGTGTGTCTTAAGGTTATATTAGGTAGAGGTCCTATGGTAATGAAATGGCATGTGTTCCTTTAAAGTTAAGCATGGGTTGTATATGAATATATGTTGAGTATGTATACGGTTGGCTATGGTTTTATATGTGAACATTGACTTAGTATGTTATATTGTAATGGTAAATTTCCTTATCTATGGTAACCCTTAGGAACACTTAGGTGTATATGAAGAGATTGTATGGGCGGTCACTTCATGTTTCACTTAAGTGTGGCTTTGGGTAACTTGAGATAGAGGTCAAGAAATGATGAAAAGGCTTACTTGTCAATTATGTTCATGTGTTGTACATTGGTACTAGTTGTGCATGATGACTTGTGATATGAAGCATGATAAGTGGTAAGTTCACATTTGGTGGCCTTAGGATGATGCTTTAGTGTGGATGGTGGTATGGGACGCTATCCATACATTGCACAAAGTGTTGTCCAAGGGTTACTTGAGGTGGATGGTTTAAGGTGAAGGAATGGGTTATGTGTGGAGTATGTGCTAAAGTGGTTAATGACTTGTATGTTGGTTATGGTTGGATATTGTGACTCTTATACTTGTATTTTTTTTCATGAAGTTTTACCAAATGGCATAAAAGCCTGTTCCTCCAATAAACGTCCTTTTTAGCATGGCTTCCATACTTAGTACTTAATTGTGCTAACCCCTTTCTTTCCCCTTTTGAACTAAAGTATAGGGATTTGGAGATGGTGACATGTCATGGCTATTTGATAGGTTTCTAAGTGTTGAAGATGAAGACTTGGTGAGTCCTCATATATTCGAGGACAATACCCCATATGTTCTTTTATGTCTTTTTAAGTATTGTTTAAGTTGTGTATGGGATTGGTCCCGAACTTTGTACTCTAAAGTATTAGATGGTTTTGAGACATCATGTATAAAGTCTAGAAAGTCTTCCGCTTGCTATTGTTTTTTTTATGAAATGTTTTCTTGGTAAAGAAAGTTTTTAATTGATTATGGTTTTTAGTGTTATGCGATGAATGAATGCTAAGAGGCTTGTATTAGACCTCCGAGAGGTCGAGTACGCCGGTTACGACTAGGGGGTGCTCTCGGGTCGTGACAGTTACACTTGATGAATTTGGACTTTTTTTTTCAGGTGAGTGGTTCAAAACACTGTCACACTTGAGCTGACATAAGAACCATTAAACCAATTTTCTAGTCATTCTTATAGTTTCTAAAGATAATGTTTTATGTCATTACAGATTTTGAAGACTCAATTTATCATTGAAGATGAAGATTTCAAAAACATCATACAACCTAACAAGGTGATTATCATTTAGCTCTTGTTGATGAATATATGAACAATGGTTGCCAAGCAAATATGTTGTTCCGAGGAGCTACACGACCGGATTGGAACCTAAGCGTAAATACTCCATTACATGTGGCAAGGGGAATCCTTTATCTCCATGAAGAATGTGAAGCTCCAATTGTCTACTGTGATATAAAGCCACAAAACATCTTGCTCGGCGAACTGTTGACACCTAAAAATCTCAGATTTTGGGCTACAAACCTGCTAATGGTTGATCAAACAAGAACATTTATAAAGGGCTTAGATCAATACCTTAGGCTTGAGTGGAGTGGAAAGATAAGGATATCGCCTTTGCATGTCCGCTTCGGTCTCCCAAGTAGCACTTTCAACTTGTTGATTTCTTCAAAGGACTTTAACGGAAGCGACATCTTTGTTTCTCAACCTCTTCACTTGTCTATCTAAAATCTGGACCGGAACCTCTTCATAGGTCAAATTATCTTCAACAACACCCACAACATCAAGAGACACAATGGCATTCGGATCACCCACACACTTCCTCAACATAGACACATGAAATACCGGATGAACCAAATCCATTTCGCTAGGCAATTCCAACTCATAAGCTACCTTGCCAATTCTCCTCATCACCTTATAAGGACCCACGTATCTTGGGCTCAACTTGCCCTTCTTACCAAAACGAACCACACCCTTCATGGGTGACACCTTCAAATAGACCCAATCACCAACTCGGAATTCAAGAGCCCTTCTCCTCACATCGGCATAGGACTTTTGGCGACTTTGGGCCGTCTTCAACCTTTCTCTAATCATCCTAACCTTCTCAAGAGCCTCCATAACTAGATCTGGTCCTAACAAGGCCACCTCACCAACCTCAAACAACCCAACCGATGATCTACAACGCCTCCCATAGAGAGCCTCAAAAGGAGCCATACCGATGCTAGAATGATAGCTATTGTTATAGGCAAACTCAATCAATGGAAGATGATCATCCCAACTACCCTTAAGCTCCAATACACAAGCCCTAAGCATATCCTCAAGTGTTTGGATAGTCCTTTCGGCTTGTCCATCCGTTTGCGGGTGAAAGGCCGTAGTAAGCTTAACTCTCGTACCTAGACCCCTTTGAAAGGACTTCCAAAAGTGTGAAGTAAATTGAGTACCACGGTCCGATATGATGGATAGAGGAATCCCATGCAACCTTACCAAGTCATGAATATATAACCTTGCATAATCTTCCGCCCCATATGTTGTCTTTACCGGTAGAAAATGAGCCGATTTTGTCATCCTATCAACCACCACCCAAATAGAACCAAAACCTTTTCTAGTCTTGGGTAAACCAACTACAAAATCCATATTAATTTCTTCCCACTTCCAAGTAGGAATCTCTATGTCTTGGGTTAGACCACCCGGCCTTTGATGTTCGGCCTTGACTTGTTGACAACTATGACAACCGGAGACGAATTTGGCAATGTCCTTCTTCATGCCTCCCCACCAATACACATCCCTCAAATCTCTATACATTTTGGTGGAACCGGGGTGAATGGAGTAGGAAGAATTATGAGCCTCCTCAAGAATTTTCTCCCTCAAACCATCAACACAAGGCACACACAACCTACCTTGGTACCTAAGGGCACCATCTCCCCCTTGGGAGAAAACTTCCACCTTGCCCTCTTTCACCAAGGCCTTCAATTCTAACAAGGAAGAGTCAAGATCTTGTTTTGCTATCACCTCATCAACCAAGGAAGACCTAGCACCATCAACAACGACCACACCACCATTACCAACCTCTTCCAACCTAACCCCCAACCTAGCCAACCGATGCACCTCCCTAGCCATTTCCCTATCACCAATATCAACATGAGCTAGACTACCCATAGACACCCTACTCAAAGCATCCGCCACCACATTAGCTTTACCGGGATGATAATGCACACTCATATCATAATCTTTAAGAAATTCTAGCCACCTTCTTTGTCTCAAGTTGAGATCTTTTTGGGTGAAGACATATTGGAGGCTCTTATGATCGGTGAACACATCAACATGTACCCCATACAAGTAATGACGCCAAATCTTTAAAGCAAACACCACTGCGGCTAATTCAAGATCATGTGTAGGATAGTTCTTTTCATGCACTTTGAGTTGTCTAGACGCATAGGCTATCACCTTACCATTTTGCATTAGGACACAACCCAAGCCAACTCTAGAAGCATCACAATACACAACAAATCCCTCAAGCCCATCCGGTAGTGACAATATAGGAGCGGACACAAGTTTATCTTTCAAGGTTTGAAAACTCCTTTCACACTCGTCGGTCCACTCAAACTTAGCCTTCTTTTGTGTCAACTTAGTCATGGGAGAAGCAATAGAAGAAAACCCATTCACAAATCTCCGGTAGTAACCCGCTAAGCCCAAGAAGCTCCTAATATCCGACGGGGTCAATGGCCTAGGCCAATTTCTAATCACATCGGTCTTCTTAGGGTCTACCTTAATACCACCCCCCGACACCACATGACCTAGGAAGGCAACCTCCCTCAACCAAAATTCACACTTTTCATACTTGGCATACAACTTCTCCTCTCTCAATCTTTGCAACACAACCCTCAAGTGACCCATATGTTCTTCCTCGCTATGCGAATAGATTAAAATATCATCAATGAAGACCACAACAAAGGAATCAAGGTAGGGTTTAAAGACCCTATTCATTAGGTCCATGAAGATAGCCGGTGCATTGGTCAACCCAAAGGACATGACCACAAATTCATAATGCCCATACCTAGTCCGGAAGGCTGTCTTGGGAATGTCACACTCCCTCACCTTCACTTGATGATACCCGGACCGAAGATCAATCTTAGAGAAGTGGCTAGCCCCTTGCAATTGGTCGAACAAGTCATCAATCCTAGGAAGAGGATATTTATTCTTGACGGTGACCCTATTGAGTTGCCGGTAATCAATACACATCCTAAGGGACCCATCTTTCTTCTTCACAAACAACACCGGTGCACCCCATGGTGATTGGCTAGGCCTAATAAAACCCTTCTCCAACAAGTCCCTCAATTGTTCCTTCAACTCCTTTAACTCCGCCGGGGCCATACGATAAGGGGGGATAGAAATGGGTTGAGTATCGGGGAGGAGGTCTATGCCAAAATCTATTTCCCTTTCGGGAGGAACACCGGGAAGGTCATTAGGAAAGACATCAAGGAATTCATTTACGA
>NW_006239091.1:1146471-1146670 GCF_000226075.1 Solanum tuberosum | reverse complement strand
CTTATACATAGCAAAAGATCATAAGCAACGTCCCCGGAATGGAGGACTCACCAATAACCCCGATAGAAAATCATATTAGCCACACGGAGGAGGATGGTCAAGCAGTACTCCGGTTCCTACATGGTGATATTATGTAGGCACAGAGTATGCATTAGTACGTTTGAATGTACTAAGTATATGGGATGCAATGCAATGCAAC